>NC_140173.1:41088943-41183943 GCF_963971535.1 Notolepis coatsorum | reverse complement strand
ATCCCACTCCACTGACACATGCCTTCTCTATTTGAACGACCACATCAAACAAGAGGTGGACGCGGGCAAATACTGCGGCATGGTCATGCTGGACCTCCAAAAGGCTTTCGACACTGTCAATCACTCCATTCTGATTGACAAGCTAAAAGCAATTGTTTTTTGATAGTTAATCAGTGAGCTGGATGCAATCCTACCTGGAGGGGAGAGAACAGATGGTGGAGGTAAACGGTACCCTACCCCCCCCCCCCCCCCCCCCCCTCCTAGTGAGCTGCGGTGTTCCACAAGGAAGCATACTTGGACCGTTACTGTTTCTAATTTATGCAAATGACATGTCATCAGCTTGTGACTGCAACTTGTTCCTGTTCGTGGACGACTCAGCCCTGCTGGTCTCTGACAGGGACAAGTTGCAAGTTTAAAAATGCCCTCAGCTCTGAACTCGGCAGAATCTGCACCTGGCTCGCTGATAACAAACTATCATTACACCTGGGTAAAACAGAGTCCATTCTCTTTGGATCAAATAACAAACTCAGCAAGGCCAATTGCTTCTCTGTTACAATGGGTGGCAATATTGTCACAAGCAAAGATGAAATTACATACCTGGGCTGCATCCTAGAGGAAAATCTTTCCTGTGACAAAATGGCAACCGATGTAATAAAAAAAGTAAACCAACGAACAAGATTCTTGTACCGGATCTCCTCTCTGGTAAGCAAGAATACTCTGAAGACTCTAACAGGAGCACTCATTCAAGGGTACTACGACTATGCTTGCACCTCATGGTACCAAAGCAAAGCACCTCAAAGGCACTAAAACAAGACTACAAACATCACAAAACAAACTAGTCAGACTACTGCTTGACCTTACTCCTAAAACCCACCTCACCCCTGCCTATTTTGACATCCTAGGATGGCTTAGAGTAGACGACAGAGTACAGCAGCTTGCAATGGGCCTGGTCTACAAGATACACTACACCACTAAGATACCCATGTACATGTCGAAATACTTCCCAAAGGTCAGTGAATTCCACAACCACAACACCAGAGGGAGTTCCACAAATCATGTTCAACCCAGATTCGGCTCAAACAAGGGACTAAACACGTTTTGCAGTTATGCCACAACAATGTGGAATGCCCTACCCACAGCTGTAAAATAATGTGAATCCCTACCCACCTTCAAAACCGCCCTCAAAGAGCACCTACAGAAGGCTGCAATTTGAAACTGGCCCCCGTAAATGTCCCAACCCCAGCCCCAAACCACCCACCCAACCCCCTCCTAATGTACAGTTTCCTCCCCCTCGAATGTATATATTTTCTTTTAGGATCTCTGTTAAACTGTACTGTATATTTGTATACTGTATCTTGTATGTCATAAATGTAACAGTACTGTATATCTGTATGTCATGTATGTCTTAAATGTCATGATATATATATCTGTATGCTGTGTATGTCATAAATGTCATTATGAATTGAAAATGGGGACGAAAGTCTTTCTCTGGTCTGCATCCCCTTAACAATTGTGTGTATTGAGCCGTACTGTATTGTACCCATTCTGCAATCTGTTAATAAAGTTTTCAATCAATCAATCAATCAATGGTTGGTTAATTGGTGGGTTGGTTGGTTGGTTGGTTGGTTGGTTGGTTGGTTGGTTGGTTGGTTGGTTGGTTGGTTGGTTGGTTGGTTGGTTGGTTGGTTGGTTGGTTTGTTGGCTGGTTGGTTAGTTAATTGGTGGATTTTCTAATGTATTGCTAGCTACACTTTCCTTCTGAACTCAGAGAGTATATTTTCTTTCAATCTTTAATCAAATCCTCCAATGTCAGTAGGTTCCCCTTACAGACTTAAACACTGTACTGGAGGTGACAGTCAAACCTCTCAAACTAAGAGTTCAAAGCAGCAGTGGTCTCCAAGGCACATAATAACCAAATAAGAATGAAGCACTTTCCATCTCCACACCATCCACTTAGCATTTCCCATTGAATCTCTGACGACAGAAGTGATGTATGGAATAGAATCAACACCTTGTTATGAGTGCCGCTCTGAGGTGTCATGTCAACATGTACACACACGTCTAGGCTCACGCACAGGGCCGCCTGGGAGAAATGCGAGGCCCTGTGCAAGATTTAAACGCGAGCCCCCCCCCCCCCCCCCCCCCCCCCCCTAAAAGGTAAAAAAATATATATATTCATACAGTCAACATATTCTTAAATAATAGCGCTGCCCGAGGCTGGGCATGATACAGTCAACATATAGCAAGCGAGAGAGAGCTCCCGTTCCACAGTCAATATACAGTGTTATCGCTGCACAGACCCGGCAATGCCCCTGACCCTCCACCAGAGCAAGGCCAGAGAGAGAGAGAGAGAGAGAGAGAGAGAGAGAGAGACACACATTGGAAAGAAACAACCCAAAACCAGAGCAAATTGAAATGCTATTTGGCCCTAAACAGAGAGTACACAGTGGCAGAATACCTGAGCACTGTGACTGACCCAATACTAAGAAGATCCTTGACTTCTTAGTATTGGCTCAATATAACATTAGCTACAACAGCTAGCCGGCCCGTTTGGCTCAATATAACGTTAGCTACGTTAGCTAGCCGGCCCGCTTGGCTCAATATAACATTAGCTACAACAGCTAGCCGGCCCGTTTGGCTCAATATAACGTTAGCTACGTTAGCTAGCCGGCCCGCTTGGCTCAATATAACATTAGCTACAACAGCTAGCCGGCCCGTTTGGCTCAATATAATGTTAGCTACGTTAGCTAGCCGGCCTGCTTTGGCTCAATATAACGTTAGCTACGTTAGCTAGCCGGCCCGCTTGGCTCAATATAACATTAGCTACAACAGCTAGCCGGCCCGTTTGGCTCAATATAACGTTAGCTACGTTAGCTAGCCAGCCCGCTTGGCTCAACATAACGTTAGCCAACATAACGTTAGCCTTAGCCACGATAGCTAGCCGGCCCGAGAGAGAGAGAGAGAGAGAGAGAGAGAGATATATCCACGGCGGGAATAGAATAGAGTGCATTAAAAACTCACCAAACGTCCAAGAGGATGGAGACAACCGCGTGGAGTTGACGAAGTTCATCTGCCGAACGACCGTCCTCTTCATCTTGGCATAACAATGCTGCACGCGCTCTCTCTAGGTTAGCTAACGCTAGTTAGCCTTTAGCTAAGCTAGCTACTAGCCGACATGGCTATCCCGACTGAACCACACGTTAGCACTCGATATTATAACATAGCTAAAGCTAACTAGCTGTCCCTGCCTTTAGCTAAGCCAACATGGCTAGCCTGACTGAACTGTCTAACATGCAACAACTTTCATCTTCAGTCCATCTGCCGAACGACCGTCCTCTTTGTCTTGGCTGGCATAAGCATAACCTCCAATGCTGCACGCGCGAAATAGTCAAACGCAGCTGACGCACGCCGGCCGACTGTACACATGTAACCCCTCCCTTCGTTGAAACCAATAGTATGTCTGCTGCAGAGCCCCAGAGCTCCAATATTGAGTATGTCTGCTGCAGAGCCGCAGAGCCAGGAACAAGTCAGACACATTCTACAAACGTGTCTAATGTGAAATATATAAGCATATAAGCAAAACTAGATTTTCGGTCTGTGATGAAAAAGGGCCTCGCAGGAAGGGGGGCATCAAAAAAAAAAAAAAAAAAAAAAAAAAAATATTTTTGTTTTTTGTGCGAGGCCCCCCTTCCCGCGAGGCCCTGTGCGACCGCACTGCTCGCACACCCCCTGAGGCGGCCTTGCTCACGCATGCAGGGAATGTGCTAATTGGCCCAACTACATGCCCAGGGGTGTAAAGTACTTGAGTAATTGTACTTCGTTACAATACTTAAGTACTTTTTTGGTGGATTTGTACTTTACTCGAGTATTATTAGGTTTGTATACTTTGTACTTTTACTCCATTAAATTTCAGAGAAAAAAAACATACTTTTTACTCCTTACATTTAAAATGCAGACCTACAAAGTACAAATCTCACAGGTCCAACCATTTTAATTAGTATATTTTAATTGTTTATCTGGTCGAACTAACGTTAATGTTATTAATCCTGTGACCGCAGGTAAACAGCCAATCAAATCCCCATCAATGGAAAATGAACCCGTCCATACCCATACTGATTGGTCCTTGTGCAACACTAGAAAGCGGGGATCTTTGATTAAACACCTGTTATCAGAAGAATAGACAGTCAGATCCGCATTATGCTGTGGTTAATATTGTGATATTATTCAGGGTACTCCAGTATTCTGTCTTTAATATTGTGATATTATTCAGGGTACTCCATTATTCTGTCTTTAATATTGTAATATTATTCAGGGTACTCCAGTATTCTGCCTTTAATATTGTGATATTATTCAGGATAATCCAGTATGCTGTGGTTAATATTGTGATATTATTCAGGATACACCATTCTGTTTTTAATATTGTGATATTATTCATGCTGTGATGTCAATGGAGAAGTGCATTAAATAATTTTAATGCAAAAAAAGTGTCCTCTGTTCTTTCATTTCAGCATGGTCTATCACAGAACACATTCCATTGTGGGCAGAGTGTATGCTTGGTTTCATTCCAGCCTTGCCTAAACACCAGCTGATGATTTCACTAATTGGCTCACCTCTTCAACTAACTCACCTGGTGCAATGTATAGTTAAAATGAAAACTTGGCCCACGATGGAATGAGTTTGAGACCCCTGGTCTATCCCTTTCAAAAAATAATTAACTTTTATGTTTTAGTACTTAAGTACATTTAAAAGTAGGACTTTTTTACTTTTACTCAAGTGTGTTTTTAGCCAGATACTTTGACTTTTACTTGAGTCCGATTTTGAGACGGTACCCATACTTTCACTTAAATATAATTTCTGGGTACTTTTTACACCCCAGCCCAAGTCCTGCCATGTGACGTGCTCACCGGCGTGATTGTGATTTGCGTGCCGCGGCACTGAAACGTGTGTTTTTTTTTTAACTTGATCCTAATATCCTTATATGTTATATCTAGCAGACTTTCCCAATGCAAAATGTTCCCTTGATAAATACATACATTGACACATTGCACAACACATTGAAATAACACTTTGTAAAGATTTACAATGTTGGGATCAGAAGGATGGGTTGGTGGGGTGGTGGGTTGGTTGGTTGGTGGTTGGTTGGTTTGTTGTGTGGTTGTTTGGTTGGTTGGTTGGTTGGTTGGTTGGTTGGTTGGTTGGTGGGTGAGTTGGTTAGTGGGTTGGTTGGTTTGTTGTGTAGTTGGTTGGTGGGTTGGTTGGTTTGTTGGGTTAGGGTTAGTTGGTTTGTTGGGTTAGGGTTGGTTGGTTTGCTGGTTAGGGTTCAAGAATCAATAATCAAGGGGTTTATTTGTCACATACATATCAGGGCATACAGTGAAATGCGGGTGGTCATGCCCGTGTTAAAAATAGGCATAGAAAAAAAGAAAATACACAAGATATGCATGATAAAAAAAGACATGTTAAGTTCCTGAGAAACTGGTTCCTATGTTTTTTATCCACTTTTTCTCCTCTTGTTTTTTTCTGTATTTCCCCCCCACAGCATTAGGGGGTTGGGTCCGGCTGGTGGGGTTGGGTCTGGCGCGATGGAGAAAGACTGTGTTTGTAAAGGATATTATTACACACACACACACACACACACACACACACACACACACACACACACACACACACACACACACACACACACACACACACACACACACACACACACACACACACACACACACACACACACACACACACACACACACACACACACACACACACACACACACACACACACACACACACACACACACACACACACACACACACACACACACACACACACACACACACACACACACACACACACACACACACACACACACACACACAACACACACAACACACAGTCCCTGGGGACAAACACAGCCCTGACAGCGTCCTAATAATGTTTCACTTTTATCAGGAAACACCAGTGTGCACTTTGTGTCCGTTTGCCTTCCGAAGCGCAACTCACACCAGCCAATCAGAACAAACATCAAGTGGGTAAATTGGAAATTCGCCCCCACCCCTTTCTCTCTATCTAAATCCTTTGAATTCTCCAGCTCCCCAAAGTAATTAGAGTCTCAGGCGAGGGGGGGGGGGGGGGGGGTGGTGCTCGGGGGGTGCCCATAGTCCCTCTTCTCAAAAGGAGGGAGTGCCCGGCGCCTGGCCGTGAAGAAAGCCTCGTCCCACAGCCACGTCCACACCAATTAGCCCCCCGTCACAACTCCAACACGCCGGGCCGGGGCGGGCCCTCGCACTGCGGCGGAGGAAACACACCATGTCACACTCCTACCTCCAGGAAACACACCATGTCACACTCCTACCTCCAGGAAACACACCATGTCACACTCGTACCTCCAGGAAACACACCATGTCACACTCCTACCTCCAGGAAACACACCATGTCACACTCCTACCTCCAGGAAACACACCATGTCACACTCCTACCTCCAGGAAACACACCATCACAATGTCACACTCCTACCTCCAGGAAACACACCATGTCACACTCGTACCTCCAGGAAACACACCATGTCACACTCCTACCTCCAGGAAACACACCATGTCTCACTCGTAGCTCCAGGAAACACACCATGTCACACTCCTACCTCCAGGAAACACACCATGTCACACTCCTACCTCCAGGAAACACACCATGTCTCACTCCTACCTCCAGGAAACACACCATGTCACACTCCTACCTCCAGGAAACACACCATGTCACACTCCTACCTCCAGGAAACACACCATGTCTCACTCATACCTCCAGGAAACACACCATGTCACACTCCTACCTCCAGGAAACACACCATGTCACACTCCTACCTCCAGGAAACACACCATGTCACACTCCTACCTCCAGGAAACACACCATGTCACACTCCTACCTCCAGGAAACACACCATGTCACACTCCTACCTCCAGGAAACACACCATGTCACACTCGTACCTCCAGGAAACACACCATGTCTCACTCCTACCTCCAGGAAACACACCATGTCTCACTCCTACTTGTATCTCCCCTACATGTATCTGACCATTCCTTCATATCCTTCTCACTAACTCTCATGCTTAACCGAAAGGTCTTCACCCCAACTCAAACCGTCTCACTCAGACGCAACCTGCCCTCCCTGTACCCCTCCACCCTCTCCTCTGACATACTATCCGTTCTACCTCTGAGTGACACCTACTCTGCTCTCCCCACAGAGATAGCAACCTCCACCCTCCTCTCAGTCCTTGCAACCTCCTTCGACAAGCTCTGTCCCCTTGTTGAGAAACCTGCCCGCCGTTCCCCACCCAGTCCATGTCTGACGGATGCAGTGAGAGGACAAAGACAGGTCTTGAGAGCGGCTGAGAGGAAGTATAGAAAGTCACGCCTCACTGCTGACATCGACACATATCACAACCTCTTGTTAACATTCTCCAAAACCATTACTAATGTCAAAGCTTCTTTCTTTAACCATAGGATCGGCCTCTGCCAAGAATCTTCGCAAACTGCATGCTACCATGTCCTCCCTCCTCACTCCCCCCCCCCACCCCCTCCTCCCTCATCTTTCTCTGCCGAAGACTTCGCGATCTTCTTTGAGGAAAAAGTGGAGAACATCTGCAGCGCCTTCTCCCAACCCCCACCCATTCCAAATACTGAATCGAGAACCTCATCCTTCACTCTGTCATCTTTTTCTCCCATTACAGAAGCAGAGACCCTGACACTGGTAACGTCGAACCGTCCGACTACATGCCAGCTGGGCCAGCTACCCTCCCCACTCCTCCAGACCATAGCACCGGACATCCTCCCATTCCTAACTGCAACCATCAACTCCTCACTCAACACAGGGGTGGCCCCCACCTCCCTAAAACAAGCCAGAGTCACGCCCCTCGTAAAAAAACCAACCCTGAACCCCACCGTCATAGGCAACTATCGTCCTGTCTCTCTTCTCTCCTTCCTTTCTAAAACACTTGAACGTGCTGTATCCAACCAACTTACTGCTTATCTCTTACAAAATGACCTCCTAGACCCTAATCAGTCTGGCTTCCGGACTGGCCCCTCCACAGAAACGGCCCTCATTGCGGTCACAGAGGCACTTCACTTAGCAAAAGCGAAAGGCCTCTCCTCTGTCCTAATTCTCCTAGATCTATCTGCAGCCTTCGACACAGTCAACCACCAGATCCTCCTCGCGGCCCTCGCAGGAATGGGAGTGGCTGGCTCTGTGCTGACATTGCTGACATCATACCTCAATGACCGCTCCTACCAAGTGTCATGGAGAGGGACCCTGTCGGCCACCCGCCCCCTGCGGACGGGTGTCGCCCAGGGCTCGGTCCTAGGACCCCTTCTCTTCTCCCTCTACACTAAATCACTGGGTAATCATTATCATTATCATTATCATTATTAATTATCACGTCTCATAGCTTCTCGTATCATTGTTATGCTGATGATACTCAACTCTTCCTCTCCTTCCCTCCCTCAGATATCCATGTCCCTGAGCGGAACTCGGCGTGTCTGTCCAACATCTCCGCCTGGATGACGACCAACCACCTCAAACTAAACCTAAGCTAAACAGAATTGCTCCACCTGCCGGCCAAATCCTCCCCCCTGACCGACCTTTCCATCACAGTCGAGAATGCAGCTGTGACCGTGTCCCCGACCGCCAAGAACCTTGATGTTGTCCTCGACGACCAGTTGAACTTCTCTGCTCACATCGCAGCGACAAACAGAACCTGCAGATTCCTCCTGAGCAACGTCAGAAGGATCCGCCCCTTCCTGACAAAAGAAGCCACCCAACTCCTTATCCAATCAACAGTCATCTCTCGCCTCGACTACTGCAATGCACTGCTCGCTGGCCTCCCGGCCACTGCCACCAAGCCTCTTCAACTCATTCAGAACGCAGCGGCCCGCCTGATCTCAAACCTACCGAAGTCGGCCCATGTCACCCCACTTCTTAGGGACCTGCACTGGCTCCCCATTGCTGCACGTATCCGCTTCAAGGCCCTCGACCTAGCATACCCTGCGGCAAAGGGAACCGCTTCCGCCTACCTCCGGTCAATGGTCTCTAACTACACACCCTCAAGACTCCTACGCTCTGCATCTTCTGGCCGCCTCAGACCTACTCCTATCCAAGCCCCGGGAGGGTCATCAAAGAGATGCCGCCTATTCTCAGTCCTTGCTCCACAATGGTGGAATTAACTACCCACCCCAGTTAGGACAGCCGAAACCCGTCCAATCTTCCGCCGTCGACTTAAGACGCACTTCTTCAACCATTATCTGAAATAATAATATAAATAAATATAAAAAATACACTCTAACCTTAACTAACCTTACTGTCATGCACTTGTCCTAATAAACAAACCTACACTGTAACACGCATAACTTGTAAGTCGCTTTGGATAAAAGCGTCAGCTAAATGACTAAATTTAAATGTAAATGTAAAAATGTCACACTGGTACCTCCAGGAAACACACCATGTCTCACTGGTACCTCCAGGAAACACACCATGTCTCACTCCTACCTCCAGGAAACACACCATGTCACACTCCTACCTCCAGAAAACACACCATGTCTCACTCCTACCTCCAGGAAACACACCATGTCACACTCCTACCTCCCGGCGTTCCAAAAGGAAACACACTATGTCACACTCCTACCTCCAGGAAACACACCATGTCACACTTCAACCTCCAGGAAACACAAACACACCATGTCACACTCCTACCTCCCGGCGTTCCAATAGGAAACACACCATGTCACACTCCTACCTCCCGGCATTCCAACAGGAAACACATCATGTCACACTCCTACCTCCAGGAAACACACCATGTCACACTCCTACCTCCAGGAAACACACCATGTCACACTCCTACCTCCAGGAAACACACCATGTCACACTCCTACCTCCCGGCGTTCCAACAGGAAACACACCATGTCACACTCCTACCTCTCGGCGTTCCAACAGGCCGGGCGCAGGAGAGGGTGATGAAACTCAGTACAGTTCATCCTGAGTAGAACAGGCTCTGTTTCACATCATGTGTCATGAACTGAGCACGCCGGTTGTAAAGATTGCCGATACCCTACGACCTCTGAACTCTGTTGACTACACTCAATTTATACTCTGCCGTCAATGTCTGCAACTGTAACCATAGCTACCTACAGTACCGCATCCTATAGTCTACCCATATAGACCCATATAGACAGAGACCTGTATGATAGCCATGTATAATAATTATAGTATACTGTATATTCCCTATATATATATATATATAAACTGTTAGATATATCTGCATATATCCCTCTTCACATACCTGTATATATTATATCCACTCTATATCTGTATATATCCTATACGTACTCTTAATAGCTATATACTGGCTAGTATGGCTTACTACCAGAGTATATTTATACCTGTATCACATTTTATACCTATTTATACATGTATCACCGTATAGCATGATTATGTACTAGTATGCTAACATCAGTTTAGCATACTGTACATGCCAGTTTATCAGTGTTACATTTGCACTGTGGTCAGATGCCAACGTCTTTTCATTACTGTACTGTACTTGTGGTGTATGATGATGACAATACATTTGAATCTAATCTAGTCTAAGATGTGTGGCTGTAAGACTAAAACCTTTGATCCTTTGAGAGAACAGCAGAAGCAGAAGGGGCCAGAGGGCGGTGGTTAGGCTGCGTCTTCAGGATACTGCGGGCTGCTAACTGGGCCTGGTTATCTGGTATATAATTGGCTATTTTTCAGTTTCAGTTATTCAATTTAATGGAAGCGTTCCCTTAACCCTTGTGTCGTGTTCATAGTTGTTTGTTCCTCACCCAGTCTGGTGAACCTGGTGGATTATTGGGATTTCAAGACAGATACTTAATTAACAGATATTATCTCAATTACAAGCAATCTAGACAGCATATATGGTTAATATTTGCCATTTACCTCGGCTAGATCGCATTTATCAATAAGAGTGCTATTTGTTTTGTGCGATAAAATCTGATGTCTGTAAAAAAAAAATTAAAATCCATTATAATCAAGACAAGAATGGAATAAATCACGTTTATCTTGAAAAGTATAAATGAAACAAGGTGGAGGCAGACAGTGAAGGAACACAGTGAACCTTTTTGTTTAATTTTCTATCATAATTACTTGTTTTCAACTACAATCTCCACACGTTCTGGTCCAGTGAAGCTGAACACCAGGTATGTAATATAAATGTGTAGGAGGAGAGGGGGGGAGGAGCACAGTGTGCATCAATGAAAATATGTTCCACCACACAAAGGTTAAACAGACCTGAACACCACACAAGGGTTAAACAGACCTGAACACCAGACAAGGGTTAAACAGACCTGGACACCACACAAGGGTTAAACAGACCTGAACACCACACAAGGGTTGAACAGACCTGAACACCACACAAGGGTTAAACAGACCTGGGCCCTCATTCATCAACGTGTTCTACGCACAGATCTGTGCTTACCCTGTGCGTACGATCATTTCTAAGCAAAGAGTGGGATTCATCAATTTCGATTTGAACTTGACTCCGTGCTTACATCTACGCACAGGTCAGACCACACTTACCTGACGCCCAGTGGTAGAATATATTATTACAACAAGGAAATGAGCTTCTGTGCATAATAACACTGGCATGTTCTGTACGAACCGTAGTTCATTATAGTTCATTGTAAAATAGCAACAGTAGTGTAATTATGGTCAAAACCCTATAAATAGCATTTGGAATAATAGATCTTTCTCTCAGAATGAATGCAGCATGGTTTATATAGCGTTATCGGAATATACGGGGTGTAGGCTACTGACTGACTGCGCTCCGCGTAGCTTGATTGATTGATTGATTGAAAAGTTTATTAACAGATTGCAGAA
Source organism: Notolepis coatsorum (assembly GCF_963971535.1). Taxonomy (NCBI): domain Eukaryota; kingdom Metazoa; phylum Chordata; class Actinopteri; order Aulopiformes; family Paralepididae; genus Notolepis; species Notolepis coatsorum. The sequence goes on along the minus strand of NC_140173.1, from coordinate 41,172,040 downwards.
TGGGTACAGTACAGTACAGCTCAGTACATACAATTGTTAATTGGGGATGCAGACCAACTTTCATCTTGTTTACATCAGGGTCCCCCATTTTCAATTCATCATAAATCATAAAGCTCAACTCGTTATTATTTTGCGCACAGACCGCCGAAACACGGGAACGTTTTGATTATATTTAAAAGGCTTTACGTTAAACGAAACAAGTGGAATTTCGAAGCTGTAAGCAGAATAAGTCATATGAATATAGTGTTCTTCCCCCTTTTTACTGTATAAGAAAGAATAGAAAACGCATTGCAATGACACCATGCAGATAGTGGACAGACTATGTATATGATGGGATTCAAGTTCGCGTTTTTGTTGCTCATAGGCATGCTGTCAGAGTATGATATCTTAATCAAACATTCTAGAACATTTGTCGTCACAGATCATGTCCTAATAGAACATAGGCTATGGCATGGATCGTGATATTGTGTGGACTGTAATTATATACTGTACCGGTACCACCCATTGTGACAACAGCCTTGTGAGTCCCGCACACAAACATGATGGAATTCAAGTTCATGTATTGAAAGGCATGCCTACATCATACATGCAGTGAGATTCATTGTTCTTGTATATGCTCTCTATTATTGTTTATATAGGCTACCCAATACTGACATCAAAATAGATTGTAGTATGCCTCTAGAAATCATATGCAGCAGGTAGAAAATTGACGGGAGATCCATCGCGATTTGGAATAGAATTGAGGAGAACTTTAATCCCTGGGTATCAATCAAACAACACGGGAAAAGGCAGTCATATTCCAGCGCGGTCTTTATTAGCCGACAACAAAATAGATGCCTCTAAAAATCATATAGCCAATCGAACACAACTAATAAAGGCATTCATATTACAGCACGGTTATAATGACACACAACCAACGCCAAACAGTGGTCAACGAACGGTCTTTATTAGTATTCTGAGCTGTCCAGGCAGAATTGCAGCAATGGTCTTAGGGAGCCGTTGATATCTGACATCACCGTTTACAAGTCCGCCTTTTATTATTTATCCCATAATACGCGATAGTGTCTTCTTGGTTCGACAGCAGTGAACAATCTTCGTGGAGTTTCTCAGGGTTCCGCTCGGGTCAGTCCATTATTTCACATCCCATGGGGGGTGTTTCCTCATTTTCATGACCATATATGGATAATCATGCACGAGCATTGACGGTAGAACAAAGTGGTATTCATCAACACGGAGGGGCATAGAGCCTGCGTACGCACCGTGTGATGAATCCCGACTTCCCTGTGCGTACACTAGTTCTACATTCCGTGCTTACGTGTGGAAATAGAAATGTTCTACGCACACTATTGATGAATGAGGGCCCTGGACACCACACAAAGGTTAAACAGACCTGAACACCACACAAGGGTTAAACAGACCTGAACACCAGACAAGGGTTAAACAGACCTGGACACCACACAAGGGTTAAACAGACCTGAACACCACACAAGGGTTAAACAGACCTGAACACCACACAAGGGTTAAACAGACCTGAACACCACACAAGGGTTAAACAGACCTGAACACCACACAAGGGTTAAACAGACCTGGACACCACACAAAGGTTAAACAGACCTGGACACCACACAAGGGTTAAACAGACCTGGACACCACACAAGGGTTAAACAGACCTGGGCCCTCATTTATCAACGTGACGTACGCACAGATATGTGCTTAACCCGTGCGTACGACCATTTCTAAGCTAAGTGTGGGATTTATCAATTCGAACGTGAACTTGACTTCGTGCTTATGTCTACGCACAGCTCTGAGCATGCTTAGCTGACGCCCAGTGGTAGAATATCGTTACTACGGCATAAGCGCTCCTCAGTTCATGCATTAGTTTCAACGCGGAAATAAGACACTGGCGCGTGTTCTGTATGACCCCCGTAATTCATTATAGTTCATTGTGAAATAGCGATAGTAGTGTAATTATTGTCAAACCCTAAATAGCATTAATTTCTGAATGTAGGATGCAGGATGGTTAACGTTGCATTTGGCCGATAAGTTGTTGGCTGATAAGGAACGCATGACTCAGGCCTAATCTTATTTAATTAAATTGTAATGTTATTATATCTGTCATCAAAATATCACTTAAATGCAGGTGATCACGGTTATCCACTGAAGCCATGTGTGGCTAGAATCGTCCCTGACCAACAACGACCCAATTGGAGCGCAGATTGAAAGAAAATCAATCAAGAGTTTCAATATACCCAGGTGTTCTGTATGACCCGTAATTAAATTAGCGACATGAGTATAATCGTCGGCAAACCCTATAAATTACATTTGGAACATGGATTTCAGAATGTATTCAGCATGGATAACGCAGTCCTTGCATTGTTGGATGATTTGGCAATGGGCCATGGTGCGCTCCGCAGGGAGCGCGTCCTCAGGGACAGGGCAGACCTGTTTGCCGAGAGCACAGAGTGGCTCATGAGCAGATTCCGCTTCCCCAGGCAAATCCTGCTCGACCTGTGCCAGAATCTGGGACCCGTATTGGAGCGCCAAACAAGGCGCACACATGCCATCCCCGTCCACATCCAAGTCCTCTCCACCCTGGGATTCTTGGCCACCGGGACGTTTCAGCGGGAGATCGCAGATCGCTCGGGCATCTCCCAACCCTCACTCAGTAGGATCATGCCCACAGTGTTGGATGCCATCATGTCCCTAATCCCCGACTACATCAAATTCCCATACACACACGCACAGCAGGTCGAGGTCAAGAGGGCTTTCCACGCCATCGCCGGTTTCCCCAACATAATTGGAGCAATAGACTGCACACACATAGCCATCAAAACACCATCACAAAATGAATTCAATTATGTTAACAGGAAGGGGTTCCACTCGGTAAATGTCCAAGTGATCTGCGATGCCCGTTTGGCACTCCTAAATGTCGTTGCCCGGTGGCCAGGAGGAACCCACGACTCGTTTGTGGTGCAGAACAGCTCTGTGGGCATTCGTCTCCAGGCTGGGGTTGTTGAAGACGGGTGGCTTATTGGTGAGTGTTACACATTTAGGCCTATATTTAATTAAATTGTAATGTTATTACTGGTATCTGTAATTAAATTATATCTCTTTTAATGCAGGGGATCGTGGCTATCCACTGAAGCCATGGCTGATGACGCCGCTGACCAACCCCACCACCGAAGAGGAGCGCACCTATAACCGGGCGCACGCACGCACAAGAGTCACCGTGGAGCGTGCAATTGGTCTCCTGAAGGGTCGGTGGCTCTGCCTGTCTGGCACGGGGGGCACACTGCAGTACCGGCCTGAAAAGGTTTGTAACATCATCGTGGCCTGCAGTGTGCTCCATAACATGGCCATCAGGCATGGCATCCCGCTGCTAAACCCAGAAATACCTGACAACCCCATGCCAGACGTGGAACAGCCACCTCCAAACGCCACTGGAATGCAGACAAGAGCTAGGATCATAGCGCAGTTTTAAGTAAGTCTACCCCATGCACTGTAAGAACTGAGATTTGGGTTCATTCATATTAATTAAGTAATCATTAGTAACCTATACATAAAAAAAATACTGTCGTTTGAAATCGACTTGAGCTGATTAATGAATTGGAACCATTTTTGAATTGCATTTTACAGTTTTAGTTGAATAAAAGTAGCTGACAGTTTAAAAGTGACCAGATGACACTCAGTTTACCGTGCATGCAGGGTATCAATCAAACTTTAAAAGAACGGAACGAAAAAAGGCATTCATCCAGCTAATAATTATTTAATTATAATAATGACACCAACGCCAAAAGTGGTTACGGTCTTTATTTCTCCTTTTCAGCGATTTTCTGGAGACTGTCGCCGATGCCCGACAGGACCGCGACCAACTGGGGCAGAGTCTGGCGTGTGAGCTGCTGCTCGTCCCTCATATCGCTCAGGAGGGTGATGGTGGTCTCCTGATTAGACATCACGGCCTCCGTAAGGACCGGGTCCGGGTGGACCCTCTGCCCCCTGCGCGCCGAAAGGGGGTCGGCTGCAGGACGCCTCCTGCTCCTCCTGGGTGTCGACGGGATCGACGGTCAAGAGCAACTCAGCCGAGTTGCCTGTGGAATGAATAGGCAATTTAATAACGTTTTATTTATTTGCTAGAAAGGTTCGAAACCATGCGGTTAAATATTGTTTCAAATAAATGAAGAGATTATTGTCATGTTCCTCAATAAAATCGTTGACGACAAAGTTATTTCTATGCCAGTCTTCTTTACTGATGTGACAATTCCTGTATGAAAGGTGCTATACAAATGAAGTGTATATTATATTATTACCTTCCACCTGTTGGCTGGATGGCCCAGCCACATCGTAGGTGTCGGTGTCGGTGGTGCGTACAATGCCTTCCACCATCTCGTCCCCGATGATGCTGGCAATTCGCATGTCCAGTGGGGACAGCTCACTCTGACTCTGAATTGAATTGATTGAAAGACTGTATTAACAGGTTGCAGAATGGGTACAATACAGTACAGCTCAATACACACAATTGTTAAGGGGATGCAGACCAGATAAATACTTTCGTCTTGTTTACATCAGGGTCCCCCATTTTCAATTCATCAAAACAGATATATCATATATGATTGACATACGACATACCTGCCCCCGCCAGTCGCACTGGCATTCTTCTTATGATCGGCCAGGCGCTTCTTAGCCGTCAGTTTTACATCAAACCATTTTTTTTTATCTCTGCAACAGTTCGCTGCTGCGGGGAAATGGAATTCACAGCGTCGGTGACTGCCTCCCACGCAGCACTCTTCCTCTTGGTGGTTATGCCAAGGCTGAGGGAACCAAAAAGTACCCCCGCCTTGGCATCCACCTCTGTGATGAGGACTTCCACCTCCGTCTCGGTGTAATTGCGTTTCTTGGTTCGCTTTGCCATTTTCCAACATTCGACGCACAGGAATTTCCTCATGGTATTTGAAGGGAGGGCCTGTTACCATATTTGGTTAATCGGGGCGGTTTTGGTATGCAAATACGTGAAAGTGTGCACGAGCCTCAGCGTAGGACCAAGGTGATATTTATCATGACAGGTGTGCGTAGGACCTGTGTACGCACGTGTGATAAATCCCGTTTTTTTTGTGCGTGCACACATTCTAAATGATGTGCTTACGTGTGGAAATAGAAGGTTTTCTAAGTAAACTTGATAAATGAGGGCCCTGGACACCACACAAGGGTTAAACAGACCTGGACACCACACAAGGGTTAAACAGACCTGAATACCACACAGGGGTTAAACAGACCTGAACACCACACAAGGGTTAAACAGACCTGGGCCCTCATTTATCAACGTGGCGTACGCACAGATATGTGCGTAACCCGTGCGTACGATCATTTCTAAGCAAAGTGTGGGATTTATCAATTTGAACTTGTGCTTGACTTTGTGCTTGATATTTAAGCACAGGTCGGAGCATGCGTAGCTGGCGCCGGTGGTAGAATATTTTTACAACGCGGAAATAAGCACTGACTGCGCTCTGCGTAACTCAACTCGTTATTATTTTGCGCATATATTGCAGAAATACGGGAACGTTTTGATTATATTTAAAAGGCTTTGCCATTGTTAAACGTAATAAGTGGAACCCCGAAGCTGTAAGCAGAATACAAGTCATATGAACACCCACGATATAGTGTTCTTCTCCCTTCCTATAAGAAAGAATAAAAAACGCATTGCAACGAGAACAGACTGAGGTTATTTGTTGAGTGTATGTGTATACAAAACCCTTGCAATAAATGTGTCTTAAATGAATGAAAAGCATACATGCTCTGGACACAGAGCATATATCGTGTGGGTGATATCATGACTTGTATTCTGCTTACAGAATTTCACTTATTTAGTTTTACAATGTCAAAGCCTAAATCAAAACGTTCCCGTATTTCTGCAATATATGCGCAAAATAATAACGAGTTGAGTTCTAACAAAGAACGTATTACATGCTGGTAGGCTGATAGAGTAAACTATGATATGAATATGAATATGACATATGATATAAAGGTGGTCCGTCCGCGAGGATATCGAGGACTCGGATAGCCATTAAATGCCATTTGAGAATATAGGCTAAAGCGACGGCCTATCCTATAGCCTATACATATTATTTAATGTTTTCATAAGCGTAAAGATACAACAGCTAGATTAATTATCAAGTTAGTTTACTGTATGCAGGCTTCGCAGGGCTGTGTTATATATGCGCAAATTACTGTTGCATAATGTAGGCTGGCTGCTATTATATGTAATTCATATAGGCTACCTAATACCAACAACAAAGTAGATTGTATCATATGCCTCTACACACATTATATTATACACATCATATTATATCTTGGTTCGGCAGCGCCTCTGTGAACAATCTCTCAGAGTTTGCTCCATCAATAAACAAATCCAGTAATGTGAACGGGATTCCACTCGGTCAATGTACAGATAATCTGCGATGCGCATTTTGGCTGATAATGTGCCGGTGGCCGGAGTCTCATTCAGGCCTAATTGTATTTAATTCAATTGTAATGTTATTACTGGGGTATCTAAAACATCACAATGCAGATCAGGGTTATCCACTGAAGCCATAATGACTCTGACCAGAACCACAGGCTCATGACAAGCGCACATAATAGGCATTGTAGAGCGCAGAGTTGGCGTGCTGAAATTGATTTAATTTCAGTCATTACAGTGCTTAATGTCGGGTCATCTTGTCATTTATATCTGTCAATGTGCTGGTTCTGTAGCAGGACTGGGTCAGTCAACATCCTTGGCTCCCGGCGCACCGAAGATTATACGTTCAATTTGTTGGTTGGACCTCGGTGATCAATCTCGCTCTCAGTGAAGTCTCTCAGAGTTCGCTCGGGTTAGTCCACTTTTCCACATTTCATGGGGGTGTTCCATTACCGTATATGGTTAATCGGGGCGGTTCTGGTATGCAAATACGTGAAAGTGTGCACGAGCCTCAGCGTAGGAGCAAGGTGATATTTATCATGACAGGTGTGCGTAGGACCTGTGTACGCACGTGTGATACGCCGTTTCTGCGTGCACACATTCTAAATGCTGTGCTTACGTATGGAAATAGAAGATTTTCTAAGAAAACTTGATAAATGAGGGCCCTGGACACCACACAAGGGTTAAACAGACCTGAACACCACACAAGGGTTAAACAGACCTGGACACCACACAAGGGTTAATAAGGAGGTATTACTTTATTGCTGGTATAGACAACATTACCACTGCTAGGCTATACAGCTTAGCTTTTACCACCAGTTTCTCTTCACAACTGCTAGCGTTAGTAAATTATAGTAGAATAATCCACGTTCACTTCACGTCACAGAAGTTCACTAGTCCTCCTGGGCTCAGACTGGGGTTGTACTGGGCAGCTCCTAGTGGTCAACAGTGTCAGACTGGTGCTACTGGGCAGCTCCTAGTGGTCAACAGTGTCAGGCTGTGGTTGTACTGGGCAGCTCCTAGTGGTCAACAGTGTCAGAATGGTTGTACTGGGCAGCTCCTAGTGGTCAACAGTGTCAGACTGTGGTTGTACTGGGCAGCTCCTAGTGGTCAACAGTGTCAGACTGTGGTTGTACTGGGCAGCTCCTAGTGGTCAACAGTGTCAGGCTGTGGTTGTACTGGGCAGCTCCTAGTGGTCAACAGTATCAAACTGTGGTTGTACTGGGCAGCTCCTAGTGGTCAACAGTGTCAGACTGGTGCTACAGGGCAGCTACTAGTGGTCAACAGTGTCAGACTGTGGTTGTAATGGGCAGCTCCTAGTGGTCAACAGTGTCAGACTGGTGCTACTGGGCAGCTCCTAGTGGTCAGCAGTGTCAGACTGTGGTTGTACTGGGCAGCTCCTAGTGGTCAACAGTGTCAGACTGTGGTTGTACTGGGCAGCTCCTAGTGGTCAACAGTGTCAGACTGGTGCTACTGGGCAGCTCCTAGGGGTCAACAGTGTCAGACTGTGGTTGTACTTGGCAGTTCCTACTGGTCAACAGTATCAGACTGGTTGTATTGGGCAGCTCCTAGTGGTCAACAGTGTCAGACTGTGGTTGTACTGGGCAGCTCCTAGTGGTCAACAGTGTCAAACTGGTGCTACTGGGCAGCTCCTAGGTGTCAACGGTGTCAGACTGTGGTTGTACTTGGCAGCTCCTAGTGGTCAACAGTGTCAGACTGTGGTTGTACTGGGCAGCTCCTAGTGGTCAACAGGGTCAGACTGTGGTTGTACTGGGCAGCTCCTAGTGGTCAACAGGGTCAGACTGTGGTTGTACAGGGCAGCTCCTAGTGGTCAACAGTGTCAGGCTGTGGTTGTACTGGGAAGCTCCTAGTGGTCAACAATGTCAGACTGTGGTTGTACTGGGCAGCTCCTAGTGGTCAACAGTGTCAGACTGTGGTTGTACTGGGCAGATCCTAGTGGTCAACAGTGTCAGACTGGTGCTACTGGGCAGCTCCTAAGGGTCAACAGTGTCAGACTGTGGTTGTACTGGACAGCTCCTAGTGGTCAACAGTGTCAGACTGTGGTTGTACTTGGCAGCTCCTAGTGGTCAACAGTGTCAGACTGTGGTTGTACTGGGCGCTTATAGCTTATCCGCAACAGTAAGTTACTTCCGGGGTAGGCCTGATTGGCCCCGACAGGCACGTGACGCGCAACTTTCTCTGCCGCGCGGCACGCTCCGCGGAGCTGAGCGGCAGAGCTTGCGGTATTACGTAACCGTCCAAATACGCCATGACTTTCATTCGGCGCTTTAGCTCACCTGGCAGAGCAGCGGTCCTGCGATCCTGCGGTCCGTTGTTGGTGAGTTCGAATCCCATCAAATCTTTTTTTTTTAACGTGATTTTTTTTTTAACGTGTATTTTTTCGCCGGTTAAGGTTAGGCATGGTTAAGGTTAAGGTTAAGGTTAGGCATTGTTTCGGAGTTGGTTAAGGTTAGAACGGTTAAGTTTAGGCGCTGTTAAGGAGCTGGTTAAGGTTAGAGTTTGTCTTAGAGAATGGCAATATTCTTTCTATGGTTAAGGTTAGGCATGGTTAAGGTTAAGGTTAAGGTTAGGCATTGTTTCGGAGTTGGTTAAGGTTAGAACGGTTAAGTTTAGGCGCTGTTAAGGAGCTGGTTAAGGTTAGAGTTTGTGTTAGAGAATGGCAATAGAAAGCCTATTTCCGCGCGACAGCTCTCAGCAGCCTCGTTGCGCGTCCTGAGTTTGCCGCGTCACGTGCCTGTCGGGGCCAATCAGGCCTACCCCGGAAGTCACTTACTGTTGCGGAACAGTTACAGGCGTACTGGGCAGCTCCTAGTGGTCAACAGGGTCAGACTGTGGTTGTACTGGGCAGCTCCTATTGGTCAACAGGGTCAGACTGTGGTTGTACTGGGCAGCTCCTAGTGGTCAACAGTGTCAGGCTGTGGTTGTACTGGGCAGCTCCTAGTGGTCAACAATGTCAGACTGTGGTTGTACTGGACAGCTCCTAGTGGTCAACAGGGTCAGACTGTGGTTGTACTGGGCAGCTCCTAGTGGTCAACAGTGTCAGACTGTGGTTGTACTGGGCAGCTCCTAGTGGTCAACAGGGTCAGACTGTGGTTGTACTGGGCAGCTCCTAGTGGTCAACAGGGTCAGACTGTGGTTGTACAGGGCAGCTCCTAGTGGTCAACAGTGTCAGGCTGTGGTTGTACTGGGAAGCTCCTAGTGGTCAACAATGTCAGACTGTGGTTGTACTGGGCAGCTCCTAGTGGTCAACAGTGTCAGACTGTGGTTGTACTGGGCAGATCCTAGTGGTCAACAGTGTCAGACTGGTGCTACTGGGCAGCTCCTAAGGGTCAACAGTGTCAGACTGTGGTTGTACTGGACAGCTCCTAGTGGTCAACAGTGTCAGACTGTGGTTGTACTTGGCAGCTCCTAGTGGTCAACAGTGTCAGACTGTGGTTGTACTGGGCGCTTATAGCTTATCCGCAACAGTAAGTTACTTCCGGGGTAGGCCTGATTGGCCCCGACAGGCACGTGACGCGCAACTTTCTCTGCCGCGCGGCACGCTCCGCGGAGCCGAGCGGCAGAGCTTGCGGAATTACGTAACCGTCCAAATACGCCATGACTTTCATTCGGCGCTTTAGCTCACCTGGCAGAGCAGCGGTCCTGCGATCCTGTGGTCCGTTGTTGGTGAGTTCGAATCCCATCAAATCTTTTTTTTTTAACGTGATTTTTTTTTTAACGTGTATTCTTTCGCCGGTTAAGGTTAGGCATGGTTAAGGTTAAGGTTAAGGTTAGGCATTGTTTCGGAGTTGGTTAAGGTTAGAACGGTTAAGTTTAGGCGCTGTTAAGGAGCTGGTTAAGGTTAGAGTTTGTCTTAGAGAATGGCAATATTCTTTCTATGGTTAAGGTTAGGCATGGTTAAGGTTAAGGTTAAGGTTAGGCATTGTTTCGGAGTTGGTTAAGGTTAGAACGGTTAAGTTTAGGCGCTGTTAAGGAGCTGGTTAAGGTTAGAGTTTGTGTTAGAGAATGGCAATAGACAGCCTATTTCCGCGCGACAGCTCTCAGCAGCCTTGTTGCGCGTCCTGAGTTTGCCGCGTCACGTGCCTGTCGGGGCCAATCAGGCCTACCCCGGAAGTCACTTACTGTTGCGGAACAGTTACAGGCGTACTGGGCAGCTCCTAGTGGTCAACAGGGTCAGACTGTGGTTGTACTGGGCAGCTCCTAGTGGTCAACAGGGTCAGACTGTGGTTGTACTGGGCAGCTCCTAGTGGTCAACAGTGTCAGGCTGTGGTTGTACTGGGCAGCTCCTAGTGGTCAACAATGTCAGACTGTGGTTGTACTGGACAGCTCCTAGTGGTCAACAGGGTCAGACTGTGGTTGTACTGGGCAGCTCCTAGTGGTCAACAGTGTCAGACTGTGGTTGTACTGGGCAGCTCCTAGTGGTCAACAGTGTCAGACTGTGGTTGTACTGGGCAGCTCCTAGTGGTCAACAGTGTCAGACTGTGGTTGTACTGGGCAGCTCCTTGTGGTCAACAGTGTCAGACTGTGGTTGTACTGGGAAGCCCTCATGTGTGAATGTGTGGTGGAGCTGTCTGAATGTGAAGCAGGGCGTTGCCAGACAAGCTCAGCCTTTCTGCCCTGGATGAATAAAGGCTACCTCCCAACCAAACCCTGCCCCTCTGTGGCTCTCTGTGCCCAGAGGGCTGAGGGTTATCTGTTAGCTGGTAGACAGGTGTTCTACCAAATCCAAAGTGGCCCGGGGCGCTGCACTAGCCCCCTGTCAGACAGAGATGAGGGGGCAGCCGGTCTATCTGCCCTGGGTTAATAGCACTGAAGGGAGGGGTCACGACTTCCATTACGGGCCACCGCCTTATCAAACGGCAACCACTCACCTGTCAATCACACCGCATACCTGACGCCCATCCGGACGGGGCTCCTATTAGGAGGGACACGCGGCCTCAAAGGAACACTGTGTCTGAGAGACACGGCCCTGTCGCCCGTCACTCGGGACAACGTGTGGTTACCGTGACGATGTGACAAGACCAGTTGACGGGGATGAAAAACGTCTTTCAGTCGGAGACGTTTAGATGACCCTCTTCCTGAATGTTGTTTTCATGGCCTCTGTACTTCTTGTTTGATGGTACCCAGTAGATAGAGAGGGAGAGACGGAAGGAGAGAGGGAGGGATATAGGGAGGGATAGAGGGAGGGAGAGGGAGAGAGAGAGATAGATAGATAGATAGATAGATAGATAGATAGATAGATAGATAGATAGATAGATAGATAGATAGATAGATAGATAGATAGATAGATAGATAGATAGATAGATAGATAGATAGATAGATAGATAGATAGATAGATAGATAGATAGATAGATAGATAGATAGATAGATAGATAGAGAGAGAGAGAGAGAGAGAGAGAGAGAGAGAAGAGAGAGAGAGAGAGAGAGAGAGAGAGAGAGAGAGAGAGAGAGAGAGAGAGAGAGAGAGAGAGAGAGAGAGAGAGAGAGAAGGAGAGAGAGAGAGAGAGAGAGAGAGAGAGAGAGAGAGAGAGAGAGAGAGAGAGAGAGAGAGAGAGAGAGAGAGAGAGAGAGAGAGAGGGGGGGGAAAGGAGATCCCCCCCAACCAATACGGAAAGAGAGCTCAGTGAGGTCCGGTATGAGATTGATATCACGCCATAGATAAATGAATACAGAATGTATTCATTAATGTTGCGTTTCTTTTTCAAATGTAGCCAAGAGTAAAGACCCTAACCCTTTCAAAACCGCAGTCAAATTGTATATTTTCAGCACCACGTTTGTTACCAATGATTTTAAGTGTTACTAGCGAAATCATGAGTTTATAAATATATCAGCATATCCCGACAGAAACCGGATGAATTAGACGGAAGTAAAGCAAGCTGTCATACGTGTGTGTAGTCCTATGAACGAGGAGACCCAGGGCTTTCGAATTTCAGAAAACTACACTTCCCAGCTCACGCCAGCCCCTGTCAATCATTTGACTTCCACTGTGAATCTTTTTTTCTTAAAGCCCAACCTCCAGGTCAAACCCTACTGATCAATTATGGGTAGTTTACATCATTGGTATATAATTTCATTATTTATTTTTTTCCATTTGACACCGGAAATGCCACTCTGAAAGAGTTAAAAAGGTCTACGCACGAATAACATGCACGCGCGAATCAAAAAAGCTTATCAAACGCCGACGTCACTACAGGTGCATATTAATGAGCCGAATCTAAAAGCTAGCACGGCCGTGACGTCACTTCAGGAAATGCCTTGCCCGTCCGGGTCATAGTACTAGTTCAATGGTGGCCCACTCGGTGCATCACAGTTAGCCTATATAGCTCCGCCGTCCCTGCTGCCTACAGTCGGGACCACTACACTGACGTTAGCCTATGGTTCTCTCCTCTTTGTGTGCCCCCGTCCTCGCGGGTGTCCTGCGGAGGAGCTTGTGGACGCGACAACAGCAGCGGCCGTTGTTAGCTCATAGCTATCGTGTACCACTAGCCTTTACGGGCTAGAGCACCCTACAGGCTGCCACCATTGTCGCCGTTGTCGCGTCCATGGCCCCCCGGCAGGGTACCCGTGGGGACGGGGTGTACAGAGAGGAGAGAACCATTTTGGGTCGGCCGTTCATGCCGGCCAGCGAGCCGGATGTCGGGATATTTTGTTAGCACAATAGCTACCAAGCTAAGCTATGTTAGCTACTAACGTTATAAACATAATATGTGTACAACGACACAATGATTTACATTATTACAAATATGGTAACGTGGTTGTGGCTTTAGAGATGGGTGGCTATAATCACGGAGCAATAGTGTTGGGTGAAACAGATACATTTCCATTCGGCTAGTAGTAGCAAGCATATATCAGTGCCTGCCACAAGCTGTGTGTGACTCTCAGCGCCCCCTGGTGAGCCCCCTGGTGCCCTGCACCTGTTGTGACGATCATTTCGATTACACACGCACGTTATGAACCATTGATTAAAATATGCACGTGCGTGGTGATTGTGTTGGGCAGACAAAATGTTTGATAAAAACGCTAAAACTGGGTCAATTTCAATACTTTTTTTTTCCATTCTTCATGAAAGGCACTGTTGGCCTAGTCCACATTGTTTATTGAACAAAAATACAACGTGAAGGTTGACCTTTAAGTTATTTTTGGGATCATATCTCACGGGTCGAACAGACCTGAACGTTATTGCCAAAAAATAGAACGTAGTTAGTTTCCCTGCCCTGTCAGGGGCGCCTGGTGATAATAAATCCAGATTGAACTCTGTCATTGGAAAGAGGAGATTTGGCCCGATCCATATATTTGTGACTAGGCCATAATAATGTAATTTATAGGGCTGATATTCTATATTCTATATTCATATTTCAAATTGCATATGTCCAGATGGCAAAATTCTGTACTGTATCTACAAAACCTCATGTAAATCATCTGCCCTTTATTCATTTGCTAAGATTTTTTGTACACATGATCTCAAGAAGGTGCTGAATGAGTTTTTCATGTCTGGTCAATTTTAGCATGGTGTTATTCACCCTCAAAGATTTAGTTTTTTTTTTTATTCTCCTTTGGTTCATTACAATTTACTCAAGCCTAGTAACAGACACACTATTTCTGACACTGGGAATACATTCCATGAGATCCATAGATGTCCCTAGATACCAAGAAGATGCAAATAGATCTTGTAGAAGTGGCGCATTCTTCCATTTACTTAGGTATGTATTTTAGGCAAATTTTCTGAAAAGAGGTTAAACCTGAAGTTAAAAGTCTTGGTATCATCATAGACTCAGATTTAAACTTTAAGTCACACATTAACAAGCTAACAAACACGACGATTCTGGATGTTCGGGTGGATGGACATGGTGGTGGTTGGGTGGGGGTCCTGTGGCATTGTGGGTGGTCTGAGATGGCACTGGGACCTTTGGGACGCTTTGGGGTGCTGTGGGGGTTGTGGTGGGTTCTTCATGTGGGGGGTCCTTGGGGTGTCAGTGAGTTAAGTGGTGGGGGCTGGCCGGGGTCCGTCAAGGCGCGTGCGGCTCTGGGGGAGGTCTGGGGGGGGGGGGGGGGGGGTTTGGTTGGAGCCTATGGCTGTGGGCCTTTCCCAGACCTTTCCTGGAGTTGGGTGCTGGTCTCTTGCGCATGATTTGATGGATTTTGGTTGGTTCTCATCATTGGGCTCCTCGGTTCTCATCATTGGGCTCCCTCGGTTCGCTGGCATTTTGGGGATTCTTGGCGCGGGGGCTTGCTACGGCTTCTGCTGTGTTTCCTTGGAGACGCTGCAAGGTGGGAGATCTGGTTTGGACTACTTGGTGGACGAACATCAACGCCATCCCCCTCAACCCCACAAGGTCAACGCCATCCCCCTCAACCCCACAAGGGCATCACCAACCCCCTGAACCCCAGAAGTCGTCACAAACCCCCCCCCCACGAGTCATGCCCTGACCCCCAGACCATGCAGCAACAGCTAGACACAGCTAGGCATATGCTGATACAGGTTATTATCACACATCCGGGAGGACTTCACATTTTATCTTTGTTACACTGTCACTAAGCGTATGAACAATTCATGTCCAGAGTGCATTGCGTTTTTTTTAGAAGCCACTCTGGACCATCACTTCAATAGCCATTCCCCAGGGAAGTTTAGACACACACACAGCAGGAAAGATTATGTAGGAAATTCGACCAGGATAAAGACTCATCTCATACGAACTATTGAAACTTATTACATGGCGTTTTAACATTCGCCAAAATGCTTGATTGTGATTGGTCAATAGCGCTTGGTTGCCCCTAACAGCGGTAAATTATTTCTCGATAATTCACTGCTGTCAGGGACAACGCGCAATAATGACCGCTGTTAGGGGCAACAGAGCGCTATTGACCAATCACAATCAAGCATTTTGATCGCAGTCACAAAAGCTAAGCTTTACCATTACGCACAGCTGCACTACATCAGGTGCAATCAAGTCCACACACCTGCCGGCGATGGCAGAGGAGCAACAGAACAACTGCGTCTGCATTTGATCTCGTCTTGTCGATGGTGTAAAATTAATTATATATTGTTTGTAAGTTAGCCCTGTAATAAGCGGGATAATGTATAGCTATACTCGGTCATTGTCGCAAAATAATTGACCTTCCCTGCGTTTAGAACACCTCGGCTGCGCCTCGGTGTTCCAGGACGCAGTATCGGTCAATTATTTTGCGACAATGACCTTGTAGCTATACATTATCCCTTACATAATTATATGTGATAATAATAACACACACACACACACACACACACACACACACACACACACACACACACACACACACACACACACACACACACACACACACACACACACATAGATGGATGTATGCACACACCCCCACACACACTCACACATGATTACACACTAATATATGCACATAGAAAAGTGACAATGAGAGTGACAATGGCCACAAGATTGTTGATATGTGATATACATAGAATTGTAATAGATAGAATGGCCTTGTTTATTTGCTGTACCCATGGAAGTGATGATGAACGCAGCCACATGGTCTCCTCACGCAGAAAGGATAGTCTGTTTGATTTTCTGATATCTACAGTACATCACTGCATAAATGTTCAGACAAGCTTAATTTTTGGTTACTTGTGATACTCTGGCCACATTTTCGTTCAAACTATTTTGCTTGCGGATGTCCCCGATTTGGTCCAGATGGTCTCTCTAGGGCACAGCTGTTTAGCAGGCTGTGACGTACAGGTGACGAACAGGTGAGGTACAGGTGACGAACAGGTGACGAACAGGTGACGTACAGGTGACGTACAGGTGACGAACAGGTGATGAACAGGTGACGAACAGGTGACGTACAGGTGACGAACAGGTGACGTACAGGTGACGTACAGGTGACGAACAGGTGACGTACAGGTGACGAACAGGTGATGAACAGGTGACGAACAGGTGACATACAGGTGACGTACAGGTGACGTACAGGTGACGTACAGGTGGCGTACAGGTGACGTACAGGTGACAAACAGGTGACGAACAGGTGACGTACAGGTGACGTACAGGTGACGAACAGGTGACGAACAGGTGACGTACAGGTGACGAACAGGTGACGAACTGGTGACGAACAGGTGACGTACAGGTGGCGTACAGGTGACGTACAGGTGACGTACAGGTGGCGTACAGGTGACGTACAGGTGACAAACAGGTGACGAACAGGTGACGTACAGGTGACGTACAGGTGACGAACAGGTGACGAACAGGTGACGTACAGGTGACGAACAGGTGACGAACTGGTGACGAACAGGTGACGAACAGGTGACGTACATGTGACGAACTGGTGACGAACAGGTGACGTACAGGTGACGAACAGGTGACGAACAGGTGAGGTACAGGTGACGAACAGGTGATGAACAGGTGACGAACAGGTGACGTACAGGTGACGTACAGGTGGCGTACAGGTGACGTACAGGTGACAAACAGGTGACGAACAGGTGACGTACAGGTGACGTACAGGTGGCGTACAGGTGACGAACAGGTGACGAACAGGTGACGTACAGGTGACGAACAGGTGACAAACAGGTGACGAACAGGTGACGTACAGGTGACGAACAGGTGACGAACAGGTGACGAACAGGTGACGAACTGGTGACGAACAGGCGTAGGGACAGCTCTGCACTCGTCACACACATGAAACTACATTTCCATTCAACAATATCAATTAAATTCTATGGATGCCATCTTAGGCCAAGTCCATACAACCTATTTTTCCAGACCCCTGTGTCCTTTTTTCAATAGAGGCCTTGCACAGAATGTTTGTGTAGTTCTCTTTCTTCCAGCATGGCTGTCTGTAACCTCTCTCTCTATTCTCTCACTCTCCTCTCTCCTCTCTCCCCATCTCTCCTCTCTTCTGTCTCATCCATCTCTCCTCTCTCCCCATCTCTCCTCTCTCCTCTCTCCCCATCTCTCCTCTCTCCCCATCTCTCCTCTCTTCTGTCTCCCCCATCTCTCCGCTGTCCTGTCTCATCCATCTCTCATCTCTCCCCATATCTTCTCTCTCCTGTCTCTCCAATCTCTTCTCTCTTCTGTCTCCCCCATCTCTTCTCTCTTCTGTCTCCCCCATCTCTCCACTCTCCTCTCTCCCCGATCTCTCCACTCTCCTCTCTCCCCCATCTCTCCACTCTCCTCTCTCCCCCATCTCTCCACTCTCCTCAATCTCTCATCTCTTCTCTCTCCTCCATCTCTCATATCTCCTCTCTCCTCCATCTCTCCTCTCCTCCTTTCCCTCCACTGTGAGCACACCATCACTAGTGTGCCAATTCCAGGAATATGATATATAGATATAATTTATCTGTTCATAAGTTCTCATGAGGTGCCATGGTATGACAAATCTTCAAATCTGCATGCAACAATCTACTGTCTCCTGGCCGCGTCTATACTTTCCGCAACGGCAGCGGTGGATAAGGGGGCGTGCTAGCGCGGGTCACGTGGGGGTCGCGGCCAATCAGAGGAACCCGGAAACCGAGCTCTGTTGCGGAATGTATAGACGCCTCCTGGCCAAGATGCAGCAATGTGATGCTCTGATAGCCTGATCTGACACGGTGAGGGACCACTGTGAAAGACAGAACTATGGTGTAGTCTGATCCTGATATTATTTGGAACAATGTAGACTATAACTTGGTTTTACATAATATGTCAAATGTGCAAATACATTTCAGTCCACATTTCAGTTTATTCAAACTATGCATATGTAAGCATCATGCTTAGAAATTTTCTGCTCAGAAAATTTTGATTATACAGGCTGCATGAGAAAAACACACTCAAGGAGGGCCAGGGAGGGAAGGCTTGTCAGGTTGTTTGACCTCTCAGCGTTCCAAGGAAGGATGCTAGGCCAGCTGTTCTAGACTGGACTCCTATTATACCAGCAACTATAGCACTAGATCTACTGACCTGGGCCCTCATTTATCAACAATTCTTAGAAAGTGTTCTATTTTCGTACTTAAGCACAGAATTTAGAATGTGTGTACGCACAGAAATATTGGGATTTATCAACCGTGCGTACACGGGTCCTATGCTCCTCCGTGTTGATAAATACCATTTGTTCTTACCGTCAATGCTCGTGCATGATTATCCATAATGGTAATGAAACACCCCCCATGGGATGTAAAATAATGGACTGACCCGAGCGAACTATGAGAAACTCCACGAGCGAGATTGTTCACGGAGGCGCTGTCGAACCAAGAAGACACAACCCGTGTTATGGGATAAATAAAAGGCTGGCGGACTTGTACACGGTGATATCAGATATCAACGACTCCCTAAGACCATTGCTGCAATTCTGCCTGGACAGCTCAAAATACTAATAAAGACTGTTCGTTAACCACTGTTTGGCGTTGGTGTGTCATTATAACCATGCTGGAATATGAATGCCTTTATTAGTTTTGTTCAATTGGCTACCGGGTATAATATGATTTGTAGAGGCATACAATCTATTTTGTTGTCGGTATTAGGTAGCCTATATGAATTACATATAATAGCAGCCATAGCCTACTGTAAGATTCTGATCAAACTGGCCAGTATCACGTCTTCGTCTGTTTGGCCCTCCATCCAATTCCTCTGCGTTGTGTACTTTTAATGGTCCTGACGTCTCCAATACTGGTAGATAAGATCCTTATCTCCCCCCCGTTAGTGCAATCCATAAACCATAATAACGTCTCCACCTCCATAAGAATTCGACACTTCGACAACGTGAAATACCTTACAAGGAAAAGCATGGTTTTATTGCTATAAACAGAAACCTCAGCTCAGGTGTTATCAGATGTTATTGTCCTTGAAGAGTCTATTTCTAATGATCTTTCGGTGTGTTCGTCTATCGTCCTTTTGTTATTCAGTCCAATAGTGTTCAGGCCTGTTCGTTAGCCTAACCCTCCTCGCGTTAGCCGAAGCTACCGTAATGATGATGTGGCATTCTCCCTTCCCCCCCCCTCCGTGGTGGAGGAGGAAGAGTCTCTCCTGGTTCCTTCCCTCTTAGTCTCAGTCCTACTCGCTCTTGGTCAGATTCTCGTCTGACTTACACCCGGAAACACCGTTCAACTCATAGATGTTCGTCGTTGCAACGACGGCCCCGCCTTCTGGTTGTCATGCGACGTGTTGTCATGACAACTGCTAACCTTTCACACATTAAAATGCAGTTTCATTCACTGTTGCATTAAGATGAACCTCTCTCCCTCCTGCTCTGGGAGACAGTACACTCTAATCTCAGATGTTCTAATGAGGAATGTCAACAAACATTCTCTCGCTGGCAGTGTGGCTCACAACAATCACCCTGCTCTACTGAACCACCGTCCGCATGCACTTCGACCTCTCTGACCCGGCACCGTTTTAGATGCTACCATCTTTCCCCAATCTATACATCACATACATTGAAAAACCACCATTTTCTCTCAATCCCCCCTTGATTCTTATCACCCCTTCAGAATCATAAATCATTATTTGGTTTTTTAATTAATTATGCCAAAAATAGCCTGTGGTTGAAGCAAACCAACCTCGTCTCTCGTGCACAAGAAACGAAGACGGCCCACGGTCAACCCAGTGATCCTGCTGCCTGATGTCTGTTTGCGCCCCCCTTCGTGCACAAAGGGAACCGAAACCGACCACCAAAACCAACAACATCCAACGACTCATAACCATTGGAGCCCCCCTGTCTGCTCCCAATAATTATATCCTGTTGTTCTACTGTTCTCCCTCTTATCTACCTTCTATATATATATATATATCCTTCTATACATATATCTTATATATGAATGCTCCATTTATATCTCATACTCCTAATCAATGAACACAGGACTTCTCGCTGTTGTCTCGTCTCTCGATCTCCTGATTGACTCTGAAAGGAAGTCCCTGCTTGTCCATGATTCACCGCCCGTGCTCTGTTGTTTCAAAACGCTCTCTAAACAGCGTCTCCGCCGGGAAGGCCCCTCCGATGTCAGCCTCGTTCTCCCCTGGGCAACACCGCCTGCGACCGCTGGACTCCGCCCCGTTGGCCGTCTCCGCCCCGTTGGCCGTCTCCGCCCCGTTGGCCGTCTCCGCCCCGTCGGTCATCTCCGCCCTGTCGGTCATCTTGGTTGAGGCTCATCTCCACCGCCGTCGGCCCTCTCCAGACTCTGAAAGCAGAAACACCACGCCGGCAGTTTTTCTGTACACTCGACCCTGTGTTTTCTATTAGTCTACCGTGGCTTTGGGCCTGCAGCTCGTTCTCTATATATTTTTTCCTCTGCAAGCCCCTGCCATGGCCACGCCCTTTCAGACTGTGGGACGGTGTGAGTGTCCTA
Source organism: Notolepis coatsorum (assembly GCF_963971535.1). NCBI lineage: Eukaryota > Metazoa > Chordata > Actinopteri > Aulopiformes > Paralepididae > Notolepis > Notolepis coatsorum. Next base: position 41,151,266 of record NC_140173.1, on the reverse strand, counting down.
CAGCCCATGGCGCTATTTGTTCTCTATTAGTCCCCCACCTTCTCAACACCCATATCTAATCCTACAGGGCTGTTCCCTGTTTTGTTGTCTTCCGGCGTGACACCAGCAGCTAAACGATACCCACTCGGCGCTCTACGTTTGTCCCACGGGTGACCCCCAGCGCGCGCCAGTTCTTTCTGGTGACGTGTCCCCTCAAGACTCTGCCTATTTATTAGGTGTGAGAAGGCCCCACTGGAGATCGAACTCCCTCTTATTTCATAATTAAACTTATTTAATTAAACCGCATCTCATCTCTCTGTGCAATTCTTATTTAACCCACTCAATAATTAAACTATTTAATTAACCTGTATATCGATATTATTATTATGATAATAACATACAACCGAACACGCTCTAACATACAACAGAGCAGGTTGGTTCCCTGCTCCTAACTCACATACGTACTCGTACTATCATCTAACATACAACAGAGCTGTCCGTCGCTCTATACCCTACGGGGCTGTCTACCGTCGCCCTGGAGCTGTCACGTCGCTCTATACCCTACGGGGCTGTCTACCGTCGCCCTGGAGCTGTCCCGTCGCTCTATACCCTACGGGGCTGTCTACCGTCGCCCTGGAGCTGTCCCGTCGCTCTATATACCCTGCGGGGCTGTCTACCGTCGCCCTGGAGCTGTCACGTCGCTCTATACCCTACGGGGCTGTCTACCGTCGCCCTGGAGCTGTCCCGTCGCTCTATATACCCTACGGGGCTGTCTACCGTCGCCCTGGAGCTGTCACGTCGCTCTATACCACACTTTGAGTTCCTTTACAAAGTTCTCACATACACCACCGTGTATACACACAAGCAGTTGGTAATTTTGAAAAAATTAAACTCCTTAATTAACTTAAACTCTAAATATTCCCCTATGGGTAATGGAAACTCCCCAGCACTACCCCCCCCCCCCCCTCCGCAATTAAACTCCTTAATTGAATTAAACTCTAAATATTCCCCTATGGGTAATGGAAACTCCCCAGCACTACCCCCCCCCCCCCCCCTCCGCCACTAGGTGACCTACTCCTCCATTTGCCTGTATTATCCCACTGCCCCCCTAGATGGCGGCCAAAACTCAGTCTAGAGGATTGTAGGTGACGTGTCACTTCCTGATTCTAAACCCCTCGTGGCTCTGCGGCCATTTTGACTCGGTGCAAATGGCTACTCTCTCAACAAACGGCCGCTGCCCTTCCTTCCAAGGCCTGAAAACACAGCTGTTTTTCCTCTCTTTCCTATCCATTATCAGGGGACGCTTTCTCAGACTAATACTCTTGCCTGATCGGACATAATACACACTGGTACAATCTCCTTTCGACTTTCCTTCTGTTATGAAAACAGTCCCGCCATCAAATTTTTTTCGATCTGATTCAAGCGCCCCCCCCCCCCCCCCCCCCCCCTTTCCTCATCTCGCATTTACCCTCCTTAAACCAAAACTGTGCAGCCTGCCTCGTTTGCTTTTCATTCTCTGTAGATAACACCCTCGATTTTCACCATGGCTCTCTGCTCATATTATTACAGCTGGCATTCTCTCTGTCGAACTAGAAATGTTTACGTTTACGGATTCACTATCTGTTCGTTTTTATTTGGCTTAAAAGATCAAAACAACCGTGTGCACAGTGAACTCACATTTTTGATCGGAGCGCTGTTTCCCCTACAGCGCCGCTCGACTCGCCGCTCTCTCCCAGGGCTGGCCGGCCTTGCTTCGATCATGATTCTCCCACACATTGATGACTGTTGTCCACTGTCGCCCCATTATTGAAAAAGTCTTTATCCGTTGTTCTTATCTCTTGCAAATCCGGCTGTCATCAACAACCAACAACAACCAACTGTTCCCGTTGTTTAAATCTCTTGCAAATCCGGGTCCCAACGGCATCAACTGTAAGATTCTGATCAAACTGGCCAGTATCACGTCTTCGTCTGTTTGGCCCTCCATCCAATTCCTCTGCGTTGTGTACTTTTAATGGTCCTGACGTCTCCGATACTGGTAGATAAGATCCTTATCTCCCCCCCGTTAGTGCAATCCATAAACCATAATAACGTCTCCACCTCCGTAAGAATTCGACACTTCGACAACGTGAAATACCTTACAAGGAAAAGCGTGGTTTTATTGCTATAAACAGAAACCTCAGCTCAGGTGTTATCAGATGTTATTGTCCTTGAAGAGTCTATTTCTAATGATCTTTCGGTGTGTTCGTCTATCGTCCTTTTGTTATTCAGTCCAATAGTGTTCAGGCCTGTTCGTTAGCCTAACCCTCCTTGCGTTAGCCGAAGCTACCGTAATGATGATGTGGCATTCTCCCTTCCCCACCCCTCCGTGGTGGAGGAGGAAGAGTCTCTCCTAGTTCCTTCCCTCTTAGTCTCAGTCCTACTCGCTCTTGGTCAGATTCTCGTCTGACTTACACCCGGAAACACCGTTCAACTCATAGATGTTCGTCGTTGCAACGACGGCCCCGCCTTCTGGTTGTCATGCGACGTGTTGTCATGACAACTGCTAACCTTTCACACATTAAAATGCAGTTTCATTCACTGTTGCATTAAGATGAACCTCTCTCCCTCCTGCTCTGGGAGACAGTACACTCTAATCTCAGATGTTCTAATGAGGAATGTCAACAAACATTCTCTCGCTGGCAGTGTGGCTCACAACAATCACCCTTCTCTACTGAACCACCATCCGCATGCACTTCGACCTCTCTGACCCGGCACCGTTTTAGATGCTACCATCTTTCCCCAATCTATACATCACATACATTGAAAAACCACCATTTTCTCTCACTACATTATGCAACAGTAACTTGTGCATATATAATATATCATATCATATTCCTATATGTCTCCCAGGAATCGTGGGGCTCTGGGAAATAAAGGTTGGGAAGACCCTGCTATCATAGCCCATCCTTTATAATGTTATAGGCTATTTCATTTACAGTTTACTCTATCAGCCTACCCAGCATGTAATACGTTCTTTGTTAGAACTCAACTCATTATTATTTTGCGCATATATTGCAGAAATACTGGAACGTTTTGATTTATATTTAAAAGGAATAAGTGGAATTTCGAAGCTGCAAGCAGAATACAAGTCATATCACCCACACGATATATGCTACCTGTATCCAGAGCATGTATGCTTTTCATTAATTTAAGACACATTTATTGCAAGGGTTTTGTATACACATAAACTCAACAAATAACCTCTGTTCTCGTTGCAATGCGTTTTTTATTCTTTCTTAAACAGTAGGAAGGGGAAGAACACTATATCTTGGGTGTTCATATGACTTGTATTCTGCTTACAGCTTCGAAATTCCACTTGTTTCGTTTAACAATGGCAAAGCCTTTTAAATATAATCAAAACGTTCCCGTATTTCTGCAATCTATGCGCAAAATAATAACGAGTTGAGTTACGCGGAGCGCAGTCAGTACACCCCGTATATTCCGATAACGCTATATATATACCATGCTGCATTCATTTAGAAGGAGAGACCTATTATTCCAAATGCTATTTATAGGGTTTTGACCATAATTACACTACTGTTGCTATTTTACAATGAACTATAATGAATTACGGGGGTCATACAGAACACGTCAGTCAAACTAATGAACGAAAGCTTATTTCCGCGTTGAAACTAATGCATGAAACTGATGAGAGCATATGCCTTCCGTCTGCAGTCTCCATATTCTACCGCCGGGCGCCAGGTACGCATGCCCTGAGCTGTGCGTAAATATACACACAAAGTCAAGCACACTTTCAAATTGATAAGTCACACACTTTGCTTAGAAATGATCGTACGCACGGGTTACGCACATATCTGTGCATACGCAACGTTGATAAATGAGGGCCCTGGTTGTTTTAAATGATCCCAGGCTGATCACAAAGCTTGGTAAAACTGCTTTCTCCTTTTATGCACTTCACACCTCTTCCAGACCAACCTCTTCTAGACCAACCTCTTATAGACCAACCTCTTATAGACCAACCTCTTCTAGACCAACCTCTTCTAGAGCAACCTCTTCTAGAGCAACCTCTTCTAGACCAACCTCTTCTAGAGCAACCTCTTCTAGACCAACTTCTTCTAGACCAACCTCTTCTAGACTAACTTCTTCTAGACCAACCTCTTCTAGAGCAACCTCTTCTAGAGCAACCTCTTCTAGACCAACCTCTTCTAGACCAACCTCTTCACACCTTTTCGCTGATCTTTGTTTCCTCTCAGACACCCCCTGTTGTTACCTCATTGTTACATCCTCTCATCATTATCCTCCTTTTCTACTATAACTCATCCACAAGAAAATACTCAACATGGACTCAAGAGGAACACGAGCAGTGTATTCTGTTTCTCTCTTTTCATCCCCTCCTCCTCCTCTCTCCATGCTCCCCTCCTCCTCCTCCTCTTTCATCCCCCCCTCCTCTCTCCATGCCTCCCTCCTCCTCCTCTTTCTTCCTATTTCTCCAGTCAGTGGATGATGTCTTTTCATCCCGAGCAGCTGATGAACAGATATTGTATCACAGCCCGGCCAGGCTGAGCCCCCCCCACCCTCCCTCTCCCCTCTCCTGACATCTAATTAATGGTAATCCTTTAATCTGCAGCTTGTAGAGCAGACCCCCTCGCTCCCTGTCCTGCCCGGACGCAGGGATAGAGGCGAGGGCAGAGGGAAGGGACAGATACAGAGAGGAGAGAGAGAGAGAGAGAGAGAGAGAGAGAGAGAGAGAGAGAGAGAGAGAGAGAGAGAGAGAGAGAGAGAGAGAGAGAGAGAGAGAGAGAGAGAGAGAGAGAGAGAGAGAGAGAGAGAGAGAGAGCGTGTTTGCCGACTCAGCGTGTGGAGGCGCTAGACTGGACTGGTCTTGGACAAAGATACAGCACAATGAAAGCTAATGTCTTTTTCAATTCTAAGGATTGTGGATATTTCACTGAGTCTCTGACACTGTGTGCCAGCCACTGCTGTAGGGACGGAGAAGGGGAGACAAGCCTGGAGGACTGTCTCAGAGCACCTGTGAAGATGTCTTGTGTTGAAAAACAGTATACCAAAGTAATAAATAATAACTGAAGTGACACAGATTGTGATGTCTCTTAACTAAACACTTTAATGTGTGGTTGAAAGTGACGCAATGTGGATTAAAGACATGCAGTTACCACGGTTGAGTTCAAATGATTGAATTTAAACTTCAAATTCTGGAAAATCAAACAGCATGAAAACTATGTGCTATAGTAACTAATTACACATTTGTTTACATAACACATCCACATCTGTTTATATATCAAGTCCACACCTGTTTACATATCAAGTCCACATCTGTTTATATATCACATCCACATCTGTTTATATATCACATCCACATCTGTTTATATATCACATCCACATCTGTTTATATATCACATCCACATCTGTTTATATATCACGTCCACATCTGTTTATATATCAAGTCCACATCTGTTTATATATCACATCCACATCTGTTTATATATCACATCCACATCTGTTTATATATCACATCCACATCTGTTTATATATCACATCCACATCTGTTTATATATCGCATCCACATCTGTTTATATATCACATACACATCTGTTTATATATCACATCCACATCTGTTTATATATCACATCCACATCTGTTTATATATCACATCCACATCTGTTTATATATCACATCCACATCTGTTTATATATCAAGTCCACAGCTGTTTATATATAACATCTGTTTATATATCACATCCACATCTGTTTATATATCAAGTCCACATCTGTTTATATATCACATCCACACCTGTTTTTTTTTTTTTTTTTCACTTTTTCTCCCATTTTCTATATTTTCTCCCATCCCAATTTCGTATCATCCAATTCAACCCTCCCCTGTCACGAACGCTGTTTCTTGCCTCCCACAAGCCGGCTGCAATGTGGACTAAGTCATGCATAGCACAAGTCCCCTCCGGTACTTGAAGTAACAGCAGTCGCATCTTTTCACCTGCGCAGCTCGATCTCTCAGTGGCGAGGAGTAACGTGTGGGAGGCTCACGCTGCCCCCGACACTTCCTGATTCTACTGCGCAGGCGCACCAACCGACCTGTAGGAGTCGCTGTCCACAACGCCCGATCCCCACCCATCAGTTTCCCACCCCCTAATACGACCAATGTGTATTAGTATGAACGACCAGCTAAACTGAAAGCAATGTGGAGCGCTGGGCTCGAACAGGCAAGCCCAGCGTCTCCGTCATTCGTGGCGAGCGCCTTGCCCAACTACGCCACGTAGCCGCCCATCCAGGGCTGTACAGTGCGATGATATCGTCGCGAATTGCCCCTTTAATTGGCCGTTGCGATTGGTAAATATTATCTGGGGGCGGGCTTGCGAGTAGTGCTTTCAAGCCTTGGATTCGCATTTCACTCCTAAATTATCCAAGGCGTGTGATGACGCGATGACGTCACTCACGCGAGCTGAGCAGTGAGCACTCAGCAGGTATGATCAGCGAGCTGCGGCGTCTGCTCTTCCTCAGCGCTCTCGCTGTAAACACTGGGACCTCGGTGAGCCTGCCAGCCGGCTAGCTACTGATAGCTATCAACAAATGCTCCAGTAAGTCTAGTAGTGCATGATAGCTTGCGTTAGCTTACTGTTCAAAACGAAACGTCCCATTAAACTAAATAGTTCAGATAGCTCCGTCCTGATATCAATGTCTTATAACACTGAGTCGATGCGTATTCGAGCTGAGGGCACGCTGTATAGTCAATAGGGACCAGCTGCAGCGCCGGAGAATCCTGGCCGTAGCTGGAGGCTACAGTATAGGGCCCAGCTGCAGCTCCGGAGAATCCTGGCCGTAGCTGGAGGCTACTCAGTACACACAGACAGTGGAGCTGGTTGCATATAGCGAGCATTTAGACTTGTTGCGTGGTGGCGATGTCTCGCAGATAATACAACTACAAGTATGATTATATAATATATATATTTTATTAAAAAAAATTATATAAATTTTTTTTTCTTTTTTTTTTAAATAAAAAACAATCGATATAAATAATGGTAAAATTGTTATTAAAAAATGTGCCCCTAAAAAATTTGTTTTGCCCCTAAATTTCTCATTTAGGGGCAAGTGTGCCCCTAGTGAAAAAGCTTAGCGTACAGCCCTGCCACATCTGTTTATCACATCCACATCTGTTTATATATCACATCCACATCTGTTTATATATAACATCCACATCAGTGTTACTTTTCTGGTATCTGTGTAGATATCTGTTTACATTTTAAATAGATTTAATTTAAATGTAATTAATCCCAACCCTGGTAGTTCAGATCAAATTGTAAAACTAGTCATTGCAGATCAGATCCAGCAATTGTATATCTTATTTCTCAACTAAAAACATTTATAAATAAAGATTTAATATACGAGAGAAGAGAGCAACAAATGGATATATATTGTGACGAGCCTTGTGGTGTTCAGGCTCGACACGGACCAAAACAAACAATTCCAATGTCCACACAAGCACAATTTCAATAAACAAGAATATTTATTGATCAACAGTACAGGTCCGATGGGCAATAGAGTAGTCAAATTACAGTCCAGGGTCAAAAACATGTTCCAGGCTCTTGTACAAAAGGGAATGTTCAATACTCAGGGTTTGACGTCCGGTCCAGGGTCAGTTTCACAGGGGGGTATCTCAGCCAGTCCAGGGTCCAGTAACAGGAACATCTTCTCGCTCTACCCTCTCCTTTCAACTACCTCTCACCTCACAAACTCAGTATCTCCCACTCTCTCCACGATCTCTGCTCCTTCCTCACCTCCACTCCACTCTTCTCTGTCTCTCCTAGGGCTTTACGCTATGTGTGTCTGGTGTGTGTGTGTGTGTGTGTGTGTGTGTGTGGGATGTGGGTGATCACGTGGTGCACAGGTGTATTCCATCAGTCCTAATCAACTCCTCACTTAACTCTCCTTTGCCTGTGACAATAGTATCTCCCTTCCTCCACGTAACCAAGTGACAAGGGATGATATCTGCCACAATATATATATATATATAGGTATGTTACCAATATCCGATATACCGATATTGTCCAACTCTTAATTTCCTATACCGATATCAACCGATACCGATATATGCAGGGTTTCAAACTGTGATAATCTAAAATATATATTGAAAAATGTATGATGATGTAATTTGCGCGATTCGACTACTTAAAAAAAAAGAATTAAGCACTGTAGACGGTTAACCTTTCACTACCACACTATAGAAGGTTAACCCTTTCACTACCATACTACAGAAGGTTAATCTTTCACTACCACACTACAGAAAGTTAACCGTTCACTACCACACTACAGACGGTTAACCTTCTGTAGTGTGGTAGTGGAAGGGTTAAACATTTAGCAAAAGAACGCAGAGGTTCTAATGGTTTTCAAGCGTGTCCTACAGCAGCAACAGCAGCAACAAGCCATGTCCAGAAAAGTTTCCCTCAAAAAAACGTTTCCTACGGACACATGACCTAATGCGCTGGTTTCAGTCTTGTGTCCTTCCAGACTTGGACATGTCTCGCCCCGTCACACACACACACACACACACGCACGCACGCATGCACATACGCACACACACACACACACATGCACATACACAAAAACACACAAACACTCACACACAGACGTCTTAAACTCAATACAAATGAGCACACACACACGCGCGCGCGCACACACAAACACAGACACGTCTTAATCTTGAATCAAATTAGCGCAAACACACACATGCACACACATATATGCGTACACACTTGCAACCGCACACACACTCACACTGGCTCATCTTAATCTCTAACAGCCGCTGTGCAGCCTAGATGGCATCTGTATTCATGATGTCAGTGCTGCACTGTAGAAAATGACTAGCTTAACGGACAGGTTAACTTTTTAGGATTTAAACATTATGATGTTATCTAGTACTGAACCCAGGCTCTATTTAAACATTATGATGTTGACTAGTACTGAACCCAGACTCTATTTAAACATTATGATGTTGACTAGTACTGAACCCAGGCTATATTTAAACATTATGTTGTTATCTAGTACTGAACCCAGACTCTATTTAAACATTATGATGTTGACTAGTACTGAACCCAGGCTCTATTTAAACATTATGATGTTGACTAGTACTGAACCCAGGCTCTATTTAAACATTATGATGTTGACTAGTACTGAACCCAGGCTCTATTTAAACATTATGATGTTGACTAGTACTGAACCCAGGCTCTATTTAAACATCTTAAACACTGTCTGGTATGATGGTCACTAGTATTAAACCCAGACTCTATTTACTCAGTTTGAGTATAATTTTCTCTGCCAAATGTACTGTGTGGTTGCAAACCATACCTCGTTTCAAACATCCTAATGACTTTCATCTTCCGCTACAGTATCTACAATAAGTCACATGCATGACTAGCCTATGAAAGTCATTATGACTTTTAATACAATGTAAGTTCTGCAACCATTTCCTCGATTAAAAAGTGTTTGCTGACCCCGTTTGCTGGTACATATTGTACGTTATGTTATAGCCATGAGTAATATATTGACGTATTCAAAGAATGTAAACCTTTACCGTTTTCAAAAAAAAATTGAGTTCCCATGTTAACCCCAACCCTAACCCTAACCCTAAACCCAACCCTAGCTTTCTATATGAACCATAACCGTTAAATATTAAAACTAATCATCATCATAGTATTGCTGTGTTTGTATTAGGGTGGGTGTTGGGGCTTAGTCTAGTGGTGAGAGCACTCGCCTGCAACCACAATCATTGTTGGTTCAACTTCCGGTTGCACAGTTTGTTTTGAACTTTCTCCTATATGAAATGTAAATATATGACTTGTACAATAAGTATATATATTACTTATGGCTATAACATAACATACATTATGTACTTTTTTCCTGTGGTCGATTAGTACTTTATTTACATTTTCTGATGAGACTGCGTTGGTTTGTTGCCTGTCTGAAGCTTCCCAGTTCACGGGACTCAGTGAGTGAGGCATCAACTATACTACTAGCAAGTATTACATACTACTTAATGTAGAAACTATACTACTAGCAAGTATTACATATTACTTAATGTAGAAACTATACTAATAGCAAGTATTACATACTACTTAATGTAGAAACTATACTACTAGCAAGTATTACATACTACTTAATGTAGAAACTATACTACTAGCAAGTATTACATACTACTTAATGTAGAAACTATACTACTAGCAAATATTACATACTACTTAATGTAGAAACTATACTACTAGCAAGTATTACATACTACTTAATGTAGAAACTATACTACTAGCAAGTATTACATACTACTTAATGTAGAAACTATACTACTAGCAAGTATTACATACTACTTAATGTAGAAACTATACTACTAGCAAGTATTACATACTACTTAATGTAGAAACTATACTACTAGCAATTACATACTACTTAATGTAGAAACTATACTACTAGCAAGTATTACATACTACTTAATGTAGAAACTATACTACTAGCCAGTATTACATACTACTTAATGTAGAAACTATACTACTAGCAAGTATTACATACTACTTAATGTAGAAACTATACTACTAGCAAGTATTACCTACTACTTAAAGTAGAAACTATACTACTAGCAAGTATTACATACTACTTAATGTAGAAACTATACAGCACCTGCCTCACAGACATCAAAACATGGATGCAAAATAACTTTCTTAAACTAAACTGCAATAAATCAGAAATCATCATTATCGGTCCAAAATCCCTCACCAGCCACACCCAGGATTTCACCCTAAATATTGATGGTACCATTGTCACCCCCTCCACTCACGTCCGTAACCTTGGCATCATCCTGGACCCCACCCTTTCTTTCCTCCGCCATGTGAACCACATAACCAAATCGGCCTTCTACCACCTCCGGAACATTGCTCGTCTCCGCCCCTCCCTATCACTCTCCGCTGCTGAAACACTGGTTCATGCATTCATATCATCAAGACTAGATTACTGCAACAGCATCCTCTACGGCTCACCAAACACTATCCTCAATAAACTCCAATATGTCCAAAACTCTGCTGCCCGCATGCTCACCTCCACCCGTCGCTCTGATCACATCACCCCTGTCCTCCACGACCTCCACTGGCTTCCAATCAAATACAGGATACATTTTAAAATACTACTCATCACATTTAAAGCCCTCAACAACCTTGCCCCTCCCTACCTGTCCGACCTCCTCCACCGTCACACGCCCACCCGTCGCCTTAGGTCTGCAGATGCCAACCTCCTAACACCTCCCACGACCAGGCTCCGGACCTGGGGCGACAGGGCCTTTGCTGCTGCTGCCCCCTCCCTCTGGAATGCCCTCCCCAGCCATATCCGTGATGCAAACACCCTGACATCTTTTAAATCAGCCCTCAAAACTCACCTTTTCAATCTTGCTTTTGACCTCTAATTCTGTCGGTGTTATTTTATTTTATTTTGTCATGTATTATTTTTGTTCTGTTTTTTGTTTTGCCATAGTTTGTCTCTCCTGCCCATGTAAAGCGTCTTTGAGCACCTGGAAAAGCGCTATATAAAATAGATGTATTATTATTATTATTATTATTATTATTACTACTAGCAATTATTACATACTTCTTAATGTAGAAAAATCCTAATTATTCCTTTAAAGCAACTACATGTAGAACTCAACACTTTTTGAGAATTAATGAATACAATATCACAACATGAAGGCTACCAATTTTCTCAGCAATCTTTCTTTACATTCATTATTCCAAGCAATCAAAATTAGTTGAACAATTGTATATTGATATTAAAACTTATATTTGTAATACAGTCTAAATATAGGATAAAATAGATTAGCTAAACATGCTACTTCTTGCAGCGCGCTCTGTAAACCTAGATGTAATTAACGACAGTAACTGGGAAGCTAATCCTCCCCATCTTAATGAAGTTAATTAATAGATCTAAATAATCCAGCCTGTGTTAATTTGTAAAGCAATAAGAGCCTGTATTAAAATGTCATTCTGATGCCGTCATAAACAGCACAGATGGCATCTGGCTGTCATCATCTCAGAGACAATCTGCAATATTGTTTTAATGTCGCAAAATCAACATCTCAGACCTCTGGAAGATCGCTTCAGATAGTAGTAGTAGTAGTAGTAGTAGTAGCAGTAGTATTAGTAGTAGTAGTAGTAGTAGTAGTAGTAGTAGTAGTATTAGTAGTAGTATTGGTAGTAGTAGTGGCAATAGTAGTACTAGTAGTAGTAGTAATAATCGTAGTAGTAGTAGTAGTACTGTAGTAGTAGTAGTAGTAGTAGTAGTAGTAGTAGTAGTAGTAGTAGTAGTAGTAGTAGTAGTAGTAGTAGTAGTAGTAGTAGTAGTAGTAGTAGTAGTAGTAGTAGTAGTAGTAGTAGTAGTAGTAGTAGTAGTAGTAGTAGTAGTAGTAGTAGTAGTAGTAGTAGTAGTAGTAGTAGTAGTAGTAGTAGTAGTAGTAGTAGTAGTAGCACCGTAGTAGTGCCATATTAGTAGTAGTAGTAGTAGTAGTGGTGGTAGTGGTAGTAGTAGTAGTAGTAGTAGTAGTAGTAGTAGTAGTAGTAGTAGTAGTAGTAGTAGTAGTAGTAGTAGTAGTAGTAGTAGTAGTAGTAGTAGTAGTAGTAGTAGTAGTAGTAGTAGTAGTAGTAGTAGTAGTAGTAGTGGTGGTGGTAGTGGTAGTAGTAGTATAGTCAGGGCCGCCTGGGAGAAATGCGAGGCCCTGTGCGAGATTTAAACGCGATTCTACAGTCAATATACAGTGTACAGAGAGAGAGAGAGAGAGAGAGAGAGGAGAGAGAGAGAGAGAGAGAGAGAGAGAGAGAGAGAGAGAGAGAGAGAGAGAGAGAGAGAGAGAGACACATTGGAAAGAAATTGAAATGCTATTTGGCCCTAAACAGAGAGTACACAGTGGCAGGATACCTGAGCACTGTGACTGAAGATCCTTGACTAGGTACAGACTCAGCGAGCACAGCCTAGCCATCGAGAAAGGCCGCCATAGGCAGACTGTGTGTGTTAGAAAGAGAGAGAGAGAGCATGTGTGTTTGTGTGTTAGAGAGAGAGAGCATGTCTGTGTGTCGTGTGTGTGTGTGTTAGAGAGAGAGCATGTATGAGAGAGAGATAAGCAAAGATGAGCCCCTAAAGGATATTCAACTTTTAATGGAAGAACAAAACAGAAGGAAAAGATAACTTCACAAAGGCAACATGAATATACATAGATCCAAAAGGACAAAGATCAACACTTAAATCCAAAGAGAAGAGGGTCTATACCAGAGAAAACAAAGTAGCAAGGAGCCAATGGCCGACATCAGCTAAATAGGCTAACTGCAAATAGAGTAGCCAGGTACTGACACCAGGCCACACACAGCTTTGGCCAACGCTACCCAAGCTACACAAACGACCAAGACAATTCACACACAGCACATGTCGTATCTCCAAATGTTGTGAAGTAACATATGTTTTGCCTGGAAAAAAACATTGTTATTAACAAAACATTCGGGAGGGGAAGGAAGGAAGAGTGGGGTAATGTCCAATGGACATCTTACCTGCACCAAGGAACGCAGGGCGAAAGGCCGCAACACAGGTCTCCACGTTGACGAAAGGCCTCTCGCTGGCGGGACAAAAAGAAGCTATGGCCGGAGCCTTGTCATGGTGCAGGCCCGACTACATCTTCTGTCAAAGATGATGTCGTAGTCAGAGTGCCAGGGCCCCCTGCTATTCTCACGGCTAATGTCAATGGTCGTAGCACAAGCTAACAGCTAACTCTAGGCTAACTGATAGCATCAAACTAACGTTCCCAGCCGAGCGCAGCCGGCAGCTAACGTCGTAGCTAAACAGCTAACTGGCTAACAGTTAGCTCAACCCGGCTATCGCTAACCATTAGCTAACGCAGAAGCAAGCTATGCGGCTACCACTGAAAAACTGTACAACGTGAGAAAAGCAATACAGGCCAACACTTCAGACAGTCGCTGTGTTTTCCTCTTCTCATACGAAGAGAGAAGGGAAAAAGAAGGCAATACACGTCCCACTATAGAGTGGTGTTTACCATAGCGGTGCCGGCAACAAGTCCCTCGCGGACTATAGCCGACTTGAGCATGGAGATATTCTCATAATGAAACACCAAGCTCACCTCCCTCGCACCAGGTGCTGACACCAGGCCACACACCGTTAGCTACTAGTACTACAACAGCTAGTCGGCCCGTTTGGCTCCCGAGAGAGAGAGAGAGAGAGAGAGAGAGAGGGATATCCACGGCGGGAATAGAATAGAGTGCATTAAAAACTCACCAAACGTCCAAGAGGATGGAGACAACCGCGTGGAGTTGACGAAGTTCATCTGCCGAACGACCATCCTCTTCATCTTGGCATAACAATGCTGCACGCGCTGTCTCTAGGTTGGCTAACGCTAGTTAGCCTTTAGCTAAGCTAGCTACTAGTCGACATCATCATGGCTATATCCCGACTGAACCACACGTTAGCACTCAATATTATAACGTAGCTAAAGCTAACTAGCTGTCCCTGTCTTTAGCCGGGATGGCTAGCGTGACTGAACTGTCTAACATGCAACAACTTTCATCTTCAGTCCATCTGCCGAACGATGTCCTCTTCATCTTGGCTGGCATAACCTCCAATGCTGCACGCGCGAAATAGTCAGACGCTAGTGATGGGTCGGTCATGAGCGACTCGTTCATAAGAGCCGATTCATTGCCGTGAGCGTGAGTCGAATCGCTCACGTCTGGCAATGAGTCGGTTCACGCCCCCCCCCCGGCACGCACACAGACACACACAATGAACTCAACAGACGCTACCTTACCTGTAACCCCTCCCCTCATTGAAACCAATTCTGCTGCCTGCAGAGCCTCAGAGCTGCCTGCAGAGCCTCAGAGCCAGGAACAAGTCAGACACATTCTACAAACGTGTCTAATGTGAAATATATAAGGATATAAGCAAAACTAGATTTTAGGTCTGTGATGAAAAAGGGCCTCGCGGGAAGGGGGGCCCCGCAAAAACCGCACTGCTCGCACACCCCCTGAGGCGGCCCTGAGTATAGTAGTAGTAGTAGTAGTAGTAGTAGTAGTAGTAGTGGTAGTGGTAGTGGTAGTAGTAGTAGTAGTAGTAGTAGTAGTAGTAGTAGTAGTAGTAGTAGTAGTAGTAGTAGTAGTAGTAGTAGTAGTAGTAGTAGTAGTATTAGTAGTAGTAGTAGTCAGGGGTGCAGTCGTAATATGGGCGAAGGCCAAACGCCCGCGCGTGCACGCGCATACATGTTCCCTCTGTTGTGCACAAAACAGATGATACACCTTGTCTCATCCTTCCAGTGAAGTCGGGAGATCAAGCAACCCCCCACCACACCTACAGGGCTTGTATTTGGTTGTCGGTATCCTATTATTATGCAAAGTCTAGGTGATAAGTGGCGCCACGAGTCATTTTATCACCTAGACTTTGCATAATAATAGGATGCGTGCACTTCGGCCTCAGTGACGAAGGCCAAACGCCGTTTGACCGTGTTTGCCCAGCACTGCACCCCTGGTGGTAGTAGTAGTAGTAGTAGTAGTAGTAGTAGTAGTAGTAGTAGTAGTAGTAGTAGTAGTAGTAGTAGTAGTAGTAGTAGTAGTAGTAGTAGTAGTAGTAGTAGTAGTAGTAGTAGTCAGGGCCGCCTCAGGGGGTGTGCGAGCAGTGCGGTCGCACAGGGCCTCGCGGGGAAATTGGTAGTAGTAAAATTGGTAGTAGTAGTAGTAGTAGTAGTAGTAGTAGTAGTAGTAGTAGTAGTAGTAGTAGTAGTAGTAGTAGTAGTAGTAGTAGTAGTAGTAGTGGTGGTGATAGTAGTAGTAGTAGTAGTAGTAGTAGTAGTAGTAGTAGTAGTAGTAGTAGTAGTAGTAGTAGTAGTAGTAGTAGTAGTAGTAGTAGTAGTAGTAGTAATATTTCATATGCATCCTCTCCAATGCTACATATTTCAGAAAGAGATACTACAATTCCAACGGCTAGGTTCATGTGACCAACGTGTATATATATACCCAGCCAGAAGATGAGTAATTACTTGCAGAGAAATGCATTGTTAAAAAATAATAATAATCCGTGCATCTGCATTGTATTATTATACGTTTTTAGTAGGGATGTCCGATATTATCGGCCGGTATTGGCATTAAAATGTGATATCGGAAAATATCGGTATCGGTTTTCAAAAACAAAAACAAAAAATATATATATGTATTTATTTTTTTACATTTCTATAACCTTTATTTAGCCAGGCAAGCAAGTAAGAACAAATTCTGATTTTATTTATTGTCAAAAGTATGCATAATGTTGTGTTAATTCCACAACAAGAGATATGTAATGTTAATTACCTGAAATTATTCCGTTTTTGGGGGGGGGGGGGGGGGGGGGAACCCTGCATATATCGGTATCGGTTGATATTGGTTGATATCGGTATCAGAAATTAAGAGTTGGACAATATCGGTATATCAGTATCGCATCGGTAAAAAAGCCAATATCGAGCATCCCTAGTTTTTAGTGAATTGCACGTATTGCTGCATAGCGTCGTTTTCTGGGATTAGACAGGATTATTCTAAAACTATAGTCATATTCACCACGGTATAAAACGGGAATGTATGGATAAAATTATTTCTTTAACACATATTGAACGATAGATAGTTGATGTCAAATGGGCCATAGTCCATAGCTATAATATAGAATATAGTTATAGCCCTGCAAACACCACCATGTATTCCTATATTTTAGAGCGTTGCGCTTTTAACAACACATCATGCATATCGCTGTGGCGTCCAAAGTGTTAATATTTCTTTCAGACAGTAGGAAGGCTGAGAGGGAGACAGAGTAGGAGAGACACAGGAGAGACGGTTCTTTATTGAGACAGTAGGAAGGCTGAGAGGGAGACAGAGTAGGAGAGACACAGGAGAGAAGGTTCTTTATTGAGACAGTAGGAAGGCTGAGAGGGAGACAGAGTAGAGGAGACACAGGAGAGACGGTTCTTTATTGATACATTAGGAAGGCTGAGAGGGAGACAGAGTAGAGGAGACACAGGAGAGACGGTTCTTTGTTGAGACAGTAGGAAGGCTGAGAGGGAGACAGAGTAAGAGAGACACGGGAGAGAAGGTTCTTTATTGAGACAGTAGGAAGGCTGAGAGGGAGACAGAGTAGGAGAGACACAGGAGACAAGGTTCTTTATTGAGACAGTAGGAAGGCTGAGAAGGAGACAGAGTAGAGGAGACACAGGAGAGAAGGTTCTTTATTGAGACAGTATGAAGGCTGAGAGGGAGACAGAGTAGAGGAGACACAGGAGAGAAGGTTCTTTATTGAGACAGTATGAAGGCTGAGAGGGAGACAGAGTAGAGGAGACACAGGAGAGAAGGTTCTTTATTGAGACAGGAATACTGAGGGGGAGACAGAGTAGAGGAGACACAGGAGAGAAGGTTATTTATTGAGACAATGTTTCTGGTTCCAAATTTTCCCCAAAACATACCAGGCACTGAAGCATCATGCTTGTGTTATTTGGTTAAACCGACAGTATGGAAACAGTTTCCTTCTTCTGGTTCTACGATCGACAACCTTGCCTTCGTGTGCAAGTCCTCCAAGTATGTTGTATGTACTGCACTTGTGATGTTTAGCTGATAATATGTAATATCCAAATTGTCAAGGTTATCAATAATATCCAATAATGAAAGTTAGGAAACATCTTTCACAAGGTTTATTCCAAAAATGAATCAAGCCCAACAAGTTACAGACTGGAGACGTTGCAAGGAAATTAACTTGACATCCTACATTCTGCCCAGAACATAGACTGCCCAAGACTGAGCTAGTGTTCGAATTATGTGGGGGCCAATGGGGGCTCAGCCCGTTGTGAAGGGCCAGATTAAACTGAGAATATACCTTTATTGTTTGATATACTTTGTATATTATTTATATATATACACGGAATATCCCTTTACCTGCGTTCAGACCAGAGTAATATTCGCTCTCCTATTGGACAGCGCCCCCAGGCGCCAGCGCGCAAGCCCCCAACGGCAAGTTCAAAGACAACTGCAGGCATGTCGGAACATGCCAGGAGTCAGCGTAGTGATCCCAGACAAGGACTGAGGTTGGGACTAGATATTCACTTAAGTATAAATACAGCGCAAGGTGCGCACACCGTGCTTAGTTCAATTCAGTTACCTTCAGTACCTTACCCACCTTCACCACGAGCCAACGTGCAGTGAAGTGAGCAACCTTGCGTCTAAACAGAGCATTGAGAACCGCGTGCGAATAGAATGGTAAACGTGTCAGAGTTTAATGAAGTAACGTTGAGTTCGACTTAATCTAATGTGAAGTAAATAGTCGTTCAGTTATTGTATATCGTGCGGCCACAGTTCTTTCGTGTGTAGCATTACCCAGCGGTTCGTCGTGTCTTTAGCTAGTGTACTTAACCAGGCTGTGTGGCCTAAATACGTCGCCCACACCCGAGGAGTCCTAGGCGGAGAACCGTTGGACATGTACACAGGAGAATCGGCGTCGGCGATTGCAGAACTATTCCTGGTTGGATTATATTGATTTGGAACGTGGTACCCGGAGAAGAGCATCGTTGATTTCCACTATCGTTTGGGATTCAACCTCTTGAGGATTACAACTCGGGCCTGCCTCGTGGACGGGGCTGGCTAGCTGTCATCAATGCTGTCGAGCATCTGGATTACAATTATTACTTTGCTGCTGATCAAGGCAGTTTACAAGGACCGACTCCTGTACCTGGAGTCTCTTTATTCCTCATTGAATCAGACGGAGTACCCGAACATTCCTCTACCCTCCAGGCCTTACACCCCGGAGGGAACCCATTGTCTCAGTCGGTACCAGTGTTGCCCTATATAGCTGCTACTATACGACAGGTGGTGTCAACTTAGACCCATCGTAGGATTCCTGCTATTCTTAGTGACTCATGCTCTTGACTGACTTTACGTATATTCTTCGCCATACAAGCGCGACCCTAATTCTCATTCTGTAACCTAACGTTGCCTAATAATAATAAATTACCCTCAAATACTATTTCTTTGTCAATGCCGTATTCTTGTGGGTGTTCACCATCTATATTTGATGTACTGTCTGGCCAGTAATTAAAGTACATAACTAGCAGTGGTTTAATCTATCACAATCTTTAATACAGTCAGGGTTTTGTAACCCCTCAGTTACAATTGGTCCTTCGAGCCGGAGGGTATCAGTGTAATATTTAATATAATATTAATATTAACATGGCCAGCGGTGAACACTCCCCAAGCGGCTCCCCTAAGCTAGAACGCCCGCAGCGCAAACGTCAGCTACCTCCATATCTGGAGGAATTCGCTTTCGTTCTACCCCCTAGCTTATCTAAACAGACGTTAAATACGGATAAATCGGATAGTCTAAGCATGTCCAATCCTATCGACTTGGCGACCCTGCCAGTAGAGACCCCAGTGGGTTCAAACGAAACTGACTCAGCTCACGGGGGGGACCAGGTGGGACATGACGTGACTATACCTCCAGACAGCGTCACCGGGATAGACCCCGGAGCGCTCCAGGATAAAGAACGCGCTCCAGGGATAGAACCCGACACACAACCAAGAGAAGACAACCGCGCCCAGGAGATAGACCTCGGAGCGCACCAGGAGAACAGATGTCCAACAAGCCCTGTCAGCACCCGATCACCTCCGTCAGTGTCATCCCCCAGCGAGGCGGACCAGAGACTGGCGCAAGCCTTGATCGCCACACTGACAGCCTCCACCGAAAGAGACCGACTCCAGGGTGAGCGCGACCGGCTTCAAGCAAAGACGCTTAGTGAGCGCGAACACTCTGCCACGGAAAGAGAGCGCCTCCACGCGCAACTCCAAGCGCAAGCCCTTAGTGAGCGCGAACACTCTGCCGTGGAACGAGAGCGCCTCCGGACGCAACAATTAAGTGAGCGCGAACACTCTGCCATGGAACGAGAGCGCCCCCAGGCTCAACAGATGAGCGAGCGCGAACAACGAGAGCGCCTCCAGGCGCAACAATTAAGCGAGCGCGAACACTCTGCAGCGGAACGAGAGCGCCTCCAGGCGCAACAATTAAGCGAGCGTGAACACTCTGCAGCGGAACGAGAGCGCCTTCACGCGCAACTCCAAGCGCAAGCCCTTAGTGAGCGCGAACACTCTGCAACTGAACGAGAGTGCCTCCAGGCGCAACAAAGGAGTGAGGACGACCGCATAAGACTGGAGGAGAGGCGCCTTCAGACGGAAGAGAACATCGAACGAGACCGCGCCAATGCACAGCGCGACGCCGCCAATGCCCAGCGCGAAGCAGAGCGCGACCGGCTGCAGGCGCAGATGATAGAACAATTGATCGCCAGGGCGACACCCCCTCTCTCCGCACGGAGCTCCCGGAGATCATCACAACAAGGGTCTAGGGCACCTTCCCCTACCCGACAAAGCGACCCGGGACCCGGCCAACAGGAGGAACCTGTCTACGTCTCCGAGCCCCCTCCCCGACCGGTCCATACGAGACCCAGCCAACGGGAAGAACCGGCCTACGTCGCCGAGAGACTAACTAGAAGACTCCAGGACCTAGAAGAGGAAGAGGAAGAGGAGGAATATCAAGCCCACCAGCAAGAACGTACTCTGGACCAGGAGGCCCAGTACAGCCCCGACTTCAGCCCCGAGTCACTGCACTACAAACCCCCGACCCAACTCATGGGTGAGTTTGACGTACAGGCAGCACCGAGGAACAGCACCTGGGGACCCGGCCTCTGGTACCCACCAAGTACTAACCCACGACCACATGTACGGGGAGACTCGCCCAGGAGGCCTCTTCCCCTACGCTCACCAATGTACCAGCCATCCTCATGGTACCAAAGCACCTCAAAGGCGCTAAAAACAAAATTACAAACATCTCAAAACAAACTGGTCAGACTACTGCTTGACCTTACTCCTAGAACCCACCTCACCCCTGCCCACTTTGACAACCTAAGATGGCTTAGAGTAGACGACAGAGTACAACAACTTGCAATGGGCCTGGTCTACAAGATACACTACACGACCAAGGTACCCATGTACATGTCAAAATACTTCCCAAAGGTCAGTGAATACCACGATCACAACACCAGAGGGAGCTCCACAAATCATGTTAAACCCAGATTCGGCTCAAATAAGGGACTAAACACGTTTCGCAATTATGCCACATCAATGTGGAACGCCCTACCCAAAGCTGTAAAGGAATGTGGATCACTACCCACTTTCAAAACCTCTCTCAAGGGACACCTACGGGAGACTGCAATTCAACACTGGCCCCTGTAAATATCCTAACCCAATCCCCTCCAATGTACAGTCATTTACCTAGTATGGTTTTGTCAATAGTTCAATGTACAATTGTGTTTGTTTGTACAGTGTCTCCTCCCCCCCCCCCCCTCAATGTACAGTGTTACTTGTTTATACAGTGTGCCCCCCCCCCCCCCCCCCCCCCCAACCACCTCCAATGTAAATTACCCAGTATGGTTGTCAATATCCCAATGTACCCAACCCCCCCCCACCCAACCTCCTCCAATGTACAGTTTCTACGTCAAATGTATATACTCCCTTTTCTTGACTCCTTCTGTATCACAAACAGTACTGTATTTGCAAATCTGGTATGTCATAAATGTATAGATGTAGCAGTACTGACTATCTGTATGTCATGTATGTCATATATGTCTATATGAATTGAAAATGGGGGACCCTGATGGAAACAAGACAAACGTCTTTCTCAGGTCTGCATCCCCTTAACAATTGTATGTATTGAGCCGTACTGTATTGTACCCATTCTGCAATCTGTTAAATAAAGTTTTCATTCATTCATTCATTCATCCATGGCATCGTACCTTGGCACACCGACGTTCCCAGACTTTACGCGCAAGGACAGAGCACAGTACACGAAATTACGCATGTGTTTGGAGACTATGATGTCCGATGTACCCGACGAGTCGTACAAATATGCCATCCTCCTCAAGCATCTCAAGGTGCCCAGAGCGCATAACATAGCGCTGGCATATTCCAACTCAAGCACCCCATACTCCGCGGCTCTGGTGGCCCTCGACCAGCGTTATGGACGCATATGGGATTACGTGATCCAAGAAATACGGGATATCGACCGCCTCCCCCCAGCCAAAGACAATATAGCACTGGATGACCTCTCTATCAAGGTACAATCCCTAGTAGGGATGCTGGGGTCCCAAAAGGAGAAGGGGAGATATGAACTGTATGCAAATTCTAATGTGGAGCGAATACTGGAGAAGCTCCCTCCAGCCCGCCAAGAGCGTTTTCGGCGGCAGAGAGACCACCGTGATCCCAACGGCCCAGAGCCATCCCTCCTAGACCTGGCCGCTTTCCTCGCAAGGGAAGTTAGCAGCCTACATCTGGACACATTCGTGTGGAGTGGATCTAGCCCAAGAGATGGACCTCGGAGGTCCAACGATAACCGCCGGTCAGTGACCGTTATGCACCAGGCCGAGTCAGTGCCGCAGCACAAGAACCACAGCACCCCCCAGACCAAGGGGAAGTGGAAGATTGTATGCCAGTACTGTGAAAAGGAACATTGGCTGTCTCAATGTGACACCTTCAAGAAGCTGACCGCTGACGAGGTGAGTCAGTGGATCAAAGCCAACCGCCGCTGCTTCCGCTGCGCGCGCAGCCATATGGCAGCTGAGTGCCGCTTAAAGAAAAGATGCAGCAAGTGCGACGGCGCCCACTTGGAGGTCCTACACGACAGCAACAAGAAGAAACCCGTACCCCCAAGCAGCTCGAGAGTGAACGTCATGTACATAGACCCTGCGAAGAGCGGGAGCTCCCGAGTGCTCTTGAAGGTGGTCCGAGTGATCTTAAGCTACGAGTACAAGGTCATGGACACTTACGCCGTCCTAGACGATGGGTCAGAAAAGACTCTCCTCCTCGCATCCGCCGCAGCCCGGCTGGGTCTGCGGGGGAGCGAAGAAACAATGACAATCCGTACCATTAGATGAAACCTGAAGACCATAAAGGGTGAAAATGTCTCCTTCACGATAGCAGCGGTCGGGCAGCCTGAGAAGCAGTATAGCATCACTAACGCCTTCACCAGCCACGACATAGGCCTGTCACAGTACACCTACCCCATCCCAAAGCTGATGGAGAAATACGTGCACCTACGTCAACTACCTATACCGCTCATCGACGACGCCACCCCGACCCTGCTCATAGGATCCGACCACGCACACCTCATCGTCCCAACGGACCGGGTCCACATCGGGCCCAGAGGCTGTCCAGCAGCGGTCGAGAAAAACCGCCTGGGTTGGACACTACAAGGCCCCCTCTCCGGGTCTTCCAACCGGCCGACAGCCACTCGCTGTCTCTACACGAGGATAAACGAAGAAGACACCACCCTCCTGCAGCACGTCGAGAGGCTATGGACATTAGACGCGATGCCCTTTAAGAATGAAAAGAAACTCGTTGGCTCAAAGGAAGACACTTATGCCATAACCCTCCTCGAGCAGAGGACAAAGAGAGTCGAGGTCAATGGAGTGATGAGATACGCAACTCCACTCTTGAGGCGAGAGGGTATGCCCACCCTCCACGCCTCAAAAGAAGCGACAGAGCGATATCTACTGAACACCGAGCGGCGTCTAGCCAAAGACCCCACTCAAGCCACTGTGTACCGCGCTAAGATCGACAAGCTGATCACAGTGGGACACATAAAGAAAATTGACATTCAAGAGGCCGACCAGACGATCGAATCTTGGTACGTGCCCCACCACAAGGTCCACCACAACGGCAAGGATCGCATTGTATTCAACTGCAGCTACCAGATCGGACTACAGAATCTGAATAAAGAACTCTTGCCCGGCCCAACACTCGGCCCCTCTCTCCTCGGCGTACTACTACGTTTCCGCCAAGACAAGGTGGCCATCAGCGGCGACATCAAAGGGATGTTCCTGCAGGTGCGACTAGTGGAGGAGGACAAGCCCTTGCTGCGGTTCCTATGGAGAGAGAGGATCAAAGATGAGCAACCATCCATCTACCAATGGGAGGTCCTCCCCTTCGGAACCACATGCAGCCCATGCTGTGCTACGTTCGCACTGCAAAAACATGTGACAGAAGACCCTGAAGCTGACGAGGAAGTCAGACAAAGTGTAGAGAGGAGTTTCTACGTGGACAACTGTCTGCAAAGCGTCTCGACGCCAGAAGAAGCCGAAGCCCTCCTGCTCAAGCTCCGCGCCTCACTGATCAAAGGCGGCTTTGATCTCCGGCAGTGGGCCAGCAGTGACCCTCGAGTACTTCGCAGCCTCTCCCCAGAGACAAAGGCAGCAAGCAGCGAGACCTGGATGGCGACCACCCCAGGTGAAGCACAGGAAATGACATTGGGCCTAGTCTGGCGCTTCAAAACAGACTCGCTCCATTACAAATACACACCCCTGACCACGGAGCAGGGAAGGTCGACCACTCTACGGACCACCAGACGGAGCGTATACAGAACACTCGCAAGTCAATACGACCCGCTGGGGTGTATCCTACCTTACACCACTCGGGCGAAAATGATTGTACGAGAGCTGTGGGACAAGGAACAGGGCTGGGACGACCCCATACCCGACCACCTAGCTTCCACCTGGAGAGAGTGGGAGAGAGAACTCAACTCGCTCCAAAATGTGAACTTTTCACCCACAGTGCGGCTGGAGACGTGCCAGATGGACCTGCACGTCTTCAGCGACGCCTCAGAAGTGGCCTACGGTTCGGTGGCTTACTTGCGGGCCCGAGAGGAGGGAGGAGAAATACACACAGCCTTCATCCTGGCTCGCTCAAGGATAGCCCCCCGCAAGCAACAATCGATCCCGCGTCTAGAGCTCTGCGCAGCTCTGGTAGGCGCGCAACTCGCCACGTTAATCCAACGTGAACTCACCATCCCGGTGCAAAGAACAATCTTGTGGTCAGACTCCATGACCGTACTCACATGGATCCAGTCCGATTCTTGTAGATACAAGGTCTTCGTGGGAGTCAGAATCACAGAGATTCAAGACCTAGTAGGATCAGCGTGCTGGAGGTACGTGGACACGAAACAGAACCCAGCCGATGTCATCACACGGGGGATGTCCCTAGATGACCTCACACGTCACAATATCTACAGTGACGGTCCTGAGTTCCTCAAGCTCCCGGAGGAAGAGTGGCCTACCCCCACCCCTCGGGAGGCTAGTCAAGAGGAGGCAGAGATCAAGAAATCTATGTTCTGTGGGTTGACGCACACCCCAGTCCCCACTGACCCTAACATAGACGACTGCCTCACCTTTGAGAGTGCGCAGCTAAAGACATTCCTGTGGCGCCACCCTGAGGTTCCCCCCACTACCGACATTAACGCATCGAACTACGAAGAGGCAGAACTCCTTCTGCTACAGCGAGCCCAAAGAGACTCGTTCCCCGACGAGCTAGACTGCCTGCAGGGAACAAAGCCAATCCCGTCAGACAGCAGACTGCTCCACTTGGCCCCCGAGCGCGACACCCATGGCCTCATCAGGGTGGGTGGTCGTCTGAGACGGGCCCCGGACTTAACGGATGACACAAGGTCACCGAGCTCATCATAAAGAAATACGACGAGGATGTGCACCACGCTGGGGCAGAGAGAGTCTTCGCTGAGATCCGACGTCGCTATTGGATACTGAACGGAAGAGAAGCAGTACGTTGCTTCCAGCGGACTCGTCTAGACTGTCGCAAGTGGTGAGCACAGCCCAGTATACCCAGGATGGCCGACCTGCCTCACTGTCACACCCGACCCGTGGCGAGGCTGATAGAGTTGCCGAGGCTCCCTGACCCCCCTGATGACGATCATGACCCACTGACTTTGTAGATTGCCCTACTCCCCACAACAGACATTGAGCAGTTGACTGGACTATTAATCTGTCTCCCTTTAACTAATTAGGTGCGGACTAATTAGGAGGCGGCTGTTGTGAAGGGCCAGATTAAACTGAGAATATACCTTTATTGTTTGATATACTTTGTATATTATTTATATATATACACGGAATATCCCTTTACCTGCGTTCAGACCAGAGTAATATTTGCTCTCCTATTGGACAGCGCCCCCAGGCGCCAGCGCGCAAGCCCCCAACGGCAAGTTCAAAGACAACTGCAGGCATGTCGGAACATGCCCGGAGTCAGCGTAGTGATCCCAGACAAGGACTGAGGTTGGGACTAGATATTCACTTAAGTATAAATACAGCGCAAGGTGCGCACACCGTGCTTAGTTCAATTCAGTTACGTTCAGTACCTTACCCACCTTCACCACGAGCCAACGTGCAGTGAAGTGAGCAACCTTGCGTCTAAACAGAGCATTGAGAACCGCGTGCGAATAGAATGGTAAACGTGTCAGAGTTTAATGAAGTAACGTTGAGTTCGACTTAATCTAATGTGAAGTAAATAGTCGTTCAGTTATTGTATATCGTGCGGCCACAGTTCTTTCGTGTGTAGCATTACCCAGCGGTTCGTCGTGTCTTTAGCTAGTGTACTTAACCAGGCTGTGTGGCCTAAATACGTCGCCCACACCCGAGGAGTCCTAGGCGGAGAACCGTTGGACATGTACACAGGAGAATCGGCGTCTGCGATTGCAGAACCATTCCTGGTTGGATTATATTGATTTGGAACGTGGTACCCGGAGAAGAGCATCGTTGATTTCCACTATCGTTTGGGATTCAACCTCATGAGGATTACAACTCGGGCCTGCCTCGTGGACGGGGCTGGCTAGCTGTCATCAATGCTGTCGAGCATCTGGATTACAATTATTACATTGCTACTGATCAAGGGAGTTTACAAGGACCGACTCCTGTACCTGGAGTCTCTTTATTCCTCATTGAATCAGACGGAGTACCCGAACATTCCTCTACCCTCCAGGCCTTACACCCCGGAGGGAACCCATTGTCTCAGTCGGTACCAGTGTTGCCCTATATAGCTGCTACTATACGACAGGTGGTGTCAACTTAGACCCATTGTAGGATTCCTGCTATTCTTAGTGACTCATGCTCTTGACTGACTTTACGTATATTCTTCGCCATACAAGCGCGACCCTAATTCTCATTCTGTAACCTAACGTTGCCTAATAATAATAAATTACCCTCAAATACTATTTCTTTGTCAATGCCGTATTCTTGTGGGTGTTCACCATCTATATTTGATGTACTGTCTGGCAAGTAATTAAAGTACATAACTAGCAGTGGTTTAATCTATCACAATCTTTAATACAGTCAGGGTTTTGTAACCCCTCAGTTACAGCCCCCATAGATAGAGTCTGAGCCCCCATAGTCAACAACAGCTGTGGGGGTCTCTCAAAAAATGTATATTACATTTTTTTTTATATATTATTTCTTTCAATGTACGAATTAGTATTATTTATGTTACCTAAATAAATAGTTAATAGATAATATTAGTCTTTTCAGTTTTTAAAATAACCGAGTAATTAATGTTGTGGAATAGGCTGCGTTTCACCTCCAAGCCCCTATGCGTCGCCCATGAGCGTGTTTAACGCTACTCCTCCAACCCATTGGTGAAGAAGAAGCAGCAAGCTTAACGTCTTTATAAAAAGGCCAAAGACTAGTCAAAAACTTTAACTAATGCTGTTAGCGCAGCAGCTAGCAGTGCTACTGGTTGACCAGAGTCTCCACCTAGACTGCGCTGCTGCTCAACCACCACAATGCTGGGGACTGAGTCAGTGGACCTTTTGGAAAACTAAATAAAGCTGGTTATATGCCAAGGAGGTAAATTGAGGTAAATGCTGCTGTTACGTGCCATACAACTATTTCTTTTCCATTCGATTTTTGGTAGTTTTTGATTTATAAGTGCAGAGACAAATAAATTTTCATTCAGTTCATACATTTAGTCAAATTTTTTCAATTAAATTGTTGTATTATTTGATCGGATGCAAAATGCATTAATATGGCATTATATATCAGAGGTGAGTAAGAAAATGAACAAATATTGATGGTTAATAATGAGACTGAATAATTACATCACACAATAGTCTAATGATTAGACTGTTGTGTGGTGTGATTGATTGATTGATTGAAAACTGTAACAGATTGCAGAATGGGCACAATACAGTAAGGCTCAATACAAATTGTTAAGGGGATGCAGACCAGAAAAATACTTTCGTCTTGTTTACATCAGGGTCCCCCATTTTCAATTCATAATGACATTTATGACATACACAACATACAGATATACAGATATATCATGACACTAATGACATACATGATGACATACATATATACAGTACTGTTACATTATTATTTATTTTTTAACAAATGTTTTTTATTTTCCCTTTTTTTACATGAAACAAGACAAACAATACAGTAACAGTAATAATCAACGATAAATCACAGGACAATAACAGAAATAATAATAACAATAATGACAGTCCAGTAATTAAATCAGAATGAAAGTAGACTAAAAGACATACAAATAATAAATACAATACCATGGGCTCTTGCTCGCTCCCCCCCCCCCCCCCCCCCCCCAGGACCCCCACGTGGGCTATACATCCACTACTTCATTCAACATCAGAAAACTCAGAATTTATATGCGTACCTTTATCTTATCCACCACAGCTAACCAGACTGCTATGCTGGCTTCATTAACAACAAAAATTTGTGCAGTAGATATCTCTAGATAAATCACATCGAGATAGGTGAGAATCCATACCTTCGGGCACATTTTATCCGGTTGAATCCAGCGTGACGCTATGAACTTTTTGGCAGCTGTAAGACCCGCCAAAATGAGTCTCTTTACATGTACAGAGGTTGATAACTGAGAAACATCATTCAACAACAGTACAGAAGGCAGTGTCGGTATGGTCAGAGATAAAATCTCTGATAATTGAGTGGTGACATTTTCCCAAAAAGTCTCAACAGGAGGGCATTCCCAATACATGCATATATGTACCAATAGCATCATTTGAACACAAGGAGCATCGAGAGTCAGGTCTGAGACCCATTAGGTACAATCGTCTAGGGGTCAGGTAAGTCCTATGAACAAAGTTAAGATTAATCTGTTGGTGATCTGGGTTGCGTGATGATAGCCGAACATTTTCCCAGACTGCATCCCAATCAAAATCTACTACCAGGTCTGGGATATCCTTCCTACAAACCGAGTCTAGGCGAAGGACCTTATGAGGACGTAAGTAAGTGGCGATAAAAGTCAGAGACGAAGCCTCTCGACGTCTCCTTGTCATAAAATAATTTGTGAAACCTGTGGTGCTCAAGTAGAACATCCCATGCGACGCCGTGAGCCTTCAGAGCTGCTCTTATTTGTAAATAGAAGAAAAAAGTGGAACTGGGGAGGTCAAATTTGTTGGATATATCTCGAAAACTGGGGAGACCATAGTCATCGAAGATATCCTCCAAGTGTATATGCCTTTCTTTTCCCTACCAGGGTATCTGATAGGTTGTTGTTCAATAAGGAGTAAATTGTTATTAAATAGGGGAGAATGCCTGTGCCATTTATGGTGGTTAGTACACGTTTTCTGTGTGTCACGCCACATCCGGATCACATGTGTAATAAGAGGGCCAAATCTTAAGTTGCATTGCTTAATTGATATGTTGGTGTACACTATATCCTGCAGTCTATGTGGGGCCACTATCTTCTCCTCTAATGTTCTCCAGGATACCGCTGCTTGAGAATCAAACCAGGTGATCAGTGGTCTTAAAGAGAACGCTTTAAAGTAATATTTGAAGTCTGGAAAGGCTAAACCCCTGTCGGTTTTATTTCTCTGTGCAGTGGATCTTTTTAATCGTGGGCATTTGCTGTTCCAAATGAATTTATATGCAGCAGATTGCAGTTTTTGCCAGGAAACCAGCAGGGGGGGGTAACGGCAACATGGAGCTGATGAAGTTAATTCTGGGCAAAAGATTCATCTTAACTAGGGATCTCCGATATTGTCGGCCGACCGATATTATCGGCCGATATCGGCAGTAAAATGTGATATCGGAAAATATCGGTATCGGTTTAAACAAAACAAAAAACAATAACAATATTTGTTATATATATATCCAGTGAAATTATTAGTTACCTGAAATTATTCCGTTTTTTGGGGGGGGGGGAACCCTGCATATATCGGTATCGGTTGATATGGGTATCGGAAATTAAGAGTTGGACAATATCGGAATATCGGTATCGGTAAAAAAGCCAATATCGAGCATCCCTAATCTTAACTATTGACGCTCGGGCCTGTAATGACTTTTTTTTTTATTTTGACCACCTGCTGAAGTCATCTGTGATCCTGTCTCGCAAGCCGGAATAATTATACTTCACCGTCTGGCTTATAGTTGGGAATATTTCAACTCCAAGACATTTAAAGTGTTCTACCATGGGTATATTTGCTGGGAGGATGGTAGCCTTCGCAGTCACATTGAGTGGAAGGAAGGCCGATTTTGGCCAGTTGATCTTAAATCCCGATAGATTGCCAAAATCATCTATTACTTTGAGAAGATGAGGTAGGGAGGTGGCGGGGTACTGCATGAACAAGAGTACATCATCTGCATATAAGCTGATGTGATGCTGTGTGCCCTTAATTGAGATCGGTGCTATGGTCTGGGATTGTCTTATGTACTGTGCTAAAGGTTCAAGGGATAGAGCAAATAGTCCGGGACTAAGAGGACAACCCTGTCTGGACTAGCGCGACACAGGGAAGAGTGGAGAGCAGAGTTTACCTGTTAAAATCATGGCCGATGGACCTGTATATAGTACTTTGATCATATGGATGAACCATTCACCTAACCCCATCCTTCTAAGTACTGCCAATAAATAAGACCATTCCAACCTGTCAAAGGCCTTCATCGCGTCTAAGGATATGACAGCCGTAGGGGTCGCGGCATCCTTGCTGGCATCTATCACATGCAGTAACCGTCTAATATTATCCGTGATCAGGCGGCCTCTTATGAAGCCTGTCTGATCAGGGTGAACTAGAGATGTCATATGCTTTTGAAGTCGGATG
Source organism: Notolepis coatsorum (assembly GCF_963971535.1). Classification (NCBI taxonomy): domain Eukaryota; kingdom Metazoa; phylum Chordata; class Actinopteri; order Aulopiformes; family Paralepididae; genus Notolepis; species Notolepis coatsorum. Next base: position 41,120,286 of record NC_140173.1, on the reverse strand, counting down.
GCTAGTACCTTAGCGTACAGCTTGAGATCGGTTCCAAGGAGGCTTAAGGGTCTATAGCTGCCGCATTCGGTGGGGTCCTTATCTTTCTTAAGTAGGACAAATATGTGTGCCATATTGACATCCCTGGAAAAGTTTCCCTCTTTGATTGAGTGTAAAATCATATCAAGTAATAGGGGTCCAATTACATCCCAGCATGAGAGGTACAGTTCGGGCGGAATACCGTCCCAGCCAGGGGCCTTACCACTTTCAGAAATCGCCTCCCTAAGTTCCTCTAGTGTAATAGGTGCATCTAACCATTTAGCGTCATCCTCTGAGAGTTGTGGTAAGTTAATTTGATCAAGGAATTCCTCCAGCTTATTATGAAAAGTCTCGTTGATTTTTTTGGGGTCGGTGGTAACCATCCCCTGTTGGTCCTTGATGGCAGGGATATCCGCAAATTGTTCACTGGCCCGTATCTTCATAGCTAGTAGGTGACTAGGTTTAGAGCCATGAAAGTAATAATGTTGTCTTGTTCTGTGTATTTGAAATTCAGATTGTTGTCTTAAAATGGAGTTAATCTCCTTTTTCAACATTTTAATTTGAAACTCCAGTCGACAAGAGTAGTTGCGTTGTAAAGAGATGAACAACGTGGAGTGAAGCCCTTCCAGTTCTACCAATTTGGAGAGATGTTCCTTGCGGAGGTTAGAGGCAAAGAGAGTAGTGTTACTCCTGATAAAACCCTTAACCGAGTTCCATAAAATTCTGGGGTCTTGTACCGATCCAGCATTAAACTGCAGGAATTCAATGAGTTTTTCTTTAAATTGCAGGTTGAATTCCTTGTTCTTCAGCAGTGTCGAGTTAAAGCGCCATCTTGGGGCTCGGGATGTCATTCTACTGAGTGAACCCTTTAGAAGTAAATATTTGTGGTCTGACAATGCAATGGGCCCCAATTCAACGTCAAAGCTATCAAATAGTCTAGGGGACGCAAAAACATAATCTATTCTAGAAAATGTTTTGTGTCTTGCTGAGAAAAAGGAAAAATCTTGCACCGTTGGATTGAGCGATCACCACAAATCAATTACTCCTGTGTCCTTGGACCAGGCCTGTAGTGCTGTAGAGGCCTGTCTCTGGTCATATGGTGTGGTGTGACTGGATTTATCAATCAAGGTATCGTAGATGGCATTAAAATCTGCACCAATTATAAATGAATACTCAGGGAGATCTAGCATCGCTGTAGTGAGTAAAGCATAGAAGTTAGCGTCATAAACATTAGGGGCATAAGCCGCTACCAGAGCAATTTTCCTGTTAAAGTAATCTATCTTGGCAATAGTAACTCGACCATCTGCATCAGACCATATGTCTAATAATTTAATATTCAACTTCCGTTTAGCTACTATAGCTACACCACGGGCCTTGGTGCCAAAGGAGGAGGAGCTTATGTTATGATAGACTTTATCCACCAGCTTTGCATTGTCAGCCATTAAACGATATGTTTCACTTAAAAGAGCCACATTAACCTGTTGTCTTTTCATCCATGTTAATACGCTTGTGCGTTTATGATGAATATTAAGACCCCCTGTATTCCAAATCAAGATATTTAAATTAGCCATAGTCTAAACAGGTTGCAGAATGCCTGAGTGTAATTCGTCTGGAGTAGCACATCATAAGATATATATCCATCTGTTAAGGTCCTGTTGAGATCCGAGCGTGAGCATAAAAACAAACATAAAATACAAAAAACAGACAATCCCCCATTCCCACCCCCCTCCTCCCCTTCAAAATACTTATCCAGTATCCCCATATCGAGCATATCAACCATAACAACCCTATGCATATTACCATAGGGCCTAAAACTCTCAAACCTACCATAAGTAGATTATTCTCTCAGTGGCTGCTTGCCACACTCCCTTAAAAAAGAGATAAAATGCCTCAAAAAGTAGAGTAAATTGACTTAAACCTTATAAGAACATGGCTAAGTTTAAACAAGAAGAAGAAAAAAATACCTAGAATTGGAATTATTGCAAAAGAAGGGGGGGGGGGTTATAATACGTGTGCAGTGCGTCCACCAGGCCGGAGGAGGGCGATGCTCCGCTGTGAAGTCTGTTGTTTCCTATGATTCACATAGAGTAGAGGTTACAGAATATTCCAGCATTGTCATAGTGTAATTAGACCGCCATGTTAGAAGAGGCGCTGTGCAACAGTTCGTCTGACTTTTTATCGAACTAGTAGGTCAACAACATATGAACCGCAGATGATGCCGCTGGCCGTGGATGCGATTATATGCCATGTGTGTGGTTAGTAGAACGTATCTGAAACGTTGATGGATCCTTGAGGTCCAATAAAAGTATGTACACACACAGAATAATAAATAAAAAAAATGCTACACGGACCCACAGAGGTATTAAGCCAAGTCATGACGAGGCGTAAGTGACATGCATAAAAGTCATAGATCATTTAAACAAAGCTATCGCTTATCTCCCCAGCATATAGTGGATGTATAAAAAACATCATGCAATAGTTATACAAAGAACCGACCGAACCCCCCTTATATCAGATGTCGCGAAACATTTAAATAAAGTATCTAGGCGATACACAACGTCACACAGTTAACCTATTTATAAAAACGGATTTATAGAGAATAATATGACGCCGCTCGCCGTTTTAGCCATAACGAAGTGCTAACTGCTCAAAAACAGGCTATCGCCTATTACGGTATGGTAAGGACGATATCGTGGCCTCATCCTCCTGTTTCTTCAAGAAGGTTGCGGCATCCTCAGGCAAGGGAATCGGTATTCTCACGCCGTCTTTGGTCGTAATGAACAGCCTCGCAGGGTATTGCAGGGACGGCTTGAGACCTAGCTTGTAGAGTGGGCCCATGACAGCTCTGTAGCGGGAACGCTGCTCCACGACTTCAGGACAGTAGTCTTCAAAGATTTGGACTGGTTTCCCTTCGTATTCCAGTTTTCCCCTCCTCTTCCGTGCCTCCCGAATATTTCTTTCTTTTATTCCATAATGATGTTGTGGTATAATTCCCTGCTCAAACTGTTATGAAATATGGAATGTTGTGGAGTCGTGATTCCCGGAAGGTCAAAGGTGGCGAGGAGAGGTGAACTCTGTAAAGGACCAGTGCACCACACACCTTAGATAGTTTCTATTTTCTCCCCAAAAGTTAGTTAAGATACATGGGTTTTAGAAGTAATCATATATTGGCAAAACTAGAAAAGAGATCAGTAGGATACATAGGCTTTTTAAAATAGCCCAAAAGTAAGGTAATATTGTTTAAGATTAAGGCAATTAAAATACTCTGCCAAACTACCCTCTCTGTCTCTGAAAACATTCAATATTAGGTGGTCTGTCTGTTAAAAGGAGGCCCTGAGTTAGAATGGATTAGCATTCCCGTCTTAAAGTTAAATACAGCTGCTCTTTTCCCCCACGGGGGGAACAGGTAAAACAATAGGTTGTGAGTGGCTAGCAGGCCGACTTTAACATTTCAAAGGCTGGCGCTATTGAAAAAGCAGACGGGGACAAAAGATGGCAGGAGGTGGCACCCAGGCATTGATTAGCAATCTCCCTCAAACCAGTTTGGGCCACAGGATACGAGGTGACCTGATTAGCAGACAGACTGGTGATCTCTGACCCCCAAATTGCTATTTGGTCCAAAATAGGTAACCATCACTAAAAAAAACCTTTTATTTAACTTCATATGACCATTTAGAGTTGCTAAACAGTAAAATACTATAGATTCCCACAAAGAAAAGAATAAATAGGCTAAAGAAAGCAATTAGACTATTCTCTACTGTTGTAAAGTCTAAATTATGCCAGTAAATACAGTTAGTGTGTAATGTTATTAGAAAACTAAGCTAACATCCAACATAAGGTTATAGAATTAATAAATGCAACAGTATTGGCTTAGAATAGACAATCATCTGGAGAAAACTATATTCAACTAACTATAGGTTTCCAATATTCTTGGTTAGAACCACCAATATGACTAAATATAGTTTTATAGCTCCAAACAAAAACAGGAAAAAGATAACATTCACGATCAAGTATAGTCATTACTAATTCTTAAACTGTTAGACAGTAAAAATAGATACTGGAGTATAAAACGTTAACTAAGTGAAATATAGAATATCCTCTTAGAGATATTAAGCCGGCCTCTCCAAGGTAGTCCTATGGACCACCGGGCCTAATCAAAATGGCCGCGATATGTTTTAACCAATCAGGAAGTAGAAACATTCTCCTCTGACGTAGGAATCTGGCATATCCGAGAGGAGGAGTTTAAGCTTTAAAAATAGCAGGCCGTGTAGATAGGAGAGAGACGCTTTTTGAAACCATCCATGCACAGGAGGAAAACGGCCAAAGGAACTGCTTGAGCTGAGAAATGAGAAACCAGATCTCTTTGTCTCCCGAGGCAACAGAGAAAATCAACAAGATCGACGAGGCTCGACCATCGAGGCTACATTGAAGACCATTCTTTTTTATTGTATTTGATTAGTCTAGTATTAATGACAAATGGCATAGTGTTTGAAATCATTGATATTATTGCACATATTCCTTTTCCATTGAACCAGACCATCCTTGTTCACTTCTGGACTGTGAAATAAAAGCGGATCTGAACAATAGCAACCTCTCTTCTCCTCATTGCTGCTTTTTCTTGGGCCGTCCTACAGACCGGGTTGGTCTTATTAGTAAATAGGGTTTAAGGTGAATATAGAACACAACGCAGAGTAGATTAGATTAGATAGAGGATTTTAAGGGAAAAATCCTTATTCCCTGATTACGATAATGTAAACTAGCAATAACTGCTCTAGGCCTGGAGCTATTTGTTGCTTTGGCACCGGCTCTGTAACACCGGTCCAATTCGGGTGTCGTAGGAAGGATCTCATTCCCCAGAATATCAACCAGTACCTTTGCAAAAAGGACATTGGGTTGGTCGCTATTTATGGACTCCTCCAGTCCTATTATGCGAATATTGGATCGACGGATACGGGACTCGACGTCGGTTAGCTTAGCCTTTAGCTTATCATTGCTTTCTTCTAGAGAGATACATCTAGCCCCTATCTCGCCCACCGTGTCAGTCCAAGTATTCAAGCCGACTTCCACAGAGGTCAGACGCACGGCATGTTCACCAACCGACGTCCAGAGGCTGTCGAGTTTGGTTTCGATAGAGACAGCGGACACTCTGAATTCTTTGGTTAAGTCGTTTGCCTGATTGGTTAAGGATTGCCTGAGCTCTTCAATTAGCCTAGCAATGGCGATCATATCAGAGGGAGCGTCGTCTTTCTTGGATTCACTTCTCGTTGTTTTCTTCGTTGCCATTGTGGTTCTTTCAGTCAAAATAGTTAGTAGGAAACTTAAGGGGATGTATAAAGGTTTAACCGAATTGAGAGTATAAAAAGAGGCTTTTAAAGTTAAATATAAAAAAAAGGGAGTAGCAACATAGCAGAGTGCGACTTCTACATCCTCGACCCGGAACCGGAACTGTACTGTTACATTTGTGACCTACAATATATACAAATATACAGTACTGTTAAACATTGATCCTAACAGAAAATATATACATACGAGGGGGAGGAAACTGTACATTAGGAGGGGGTGGGAGGGGGGTTGGGACATTTACGGGGGCCAGTTTCATTAGTTTTCATTATTATTAGACTCTAATCCTAATGAGATATTCCTCTAAATATGACTTCGAAAACCACCACAATTTCAGAAAAAAAAGAGTAAAAAAAAAATGTCAGGGGGCCCCCATAGCTCTCAGGTGATAACTCAAACCCTCGTCACTAAGCCAATGAAAATACTTCTTCAGAAAATAGCAGCAGAGACAAGACTGACACAAGACCAAATAAAGAAATAGGTATTGGTCAACTAGTTAGGATTAGATTACAAAATGTTTAGAACACAGACTCTCGTCTCCTAACAGGAGCTGTGTGAAAAACAGTTAATTGTAATAATAATAATAAACTTTATTTGTATAGCACCTTTCATACAGAAACTGCAGCTCAAAGTGCTTCACATCACAACAGAAAAAAGACAGGCATAAAATGAGCACATTGTTACAATCACGGCCAGGGCCTCTCTCTCTCCTGCTACTTCCACGCCCTTATATGGGCAGCTTCCTACCCCAGCTTCCACACGCTGTCACCTGGGATCAATCAACGCACCTGAGACTCGTCAGGTCATCACCAGCCCAGACAAGAGACCTGGGCCCTCATTTATCAACGTTGCGTACGCACAGATATAATAATAATAATAATAATAATAATAATAATAATAATAATAATAATAATAATAATAATAATAATAATAATAATAATAATAATAATAATAATAATAATAATAATAATAATAATAATAATAATAATAATAATAATAATAATAATAATAATAATAATAATAATAATAATAATAATAATAATAATAATAATAATAATAGCTTCATTTTATATAACACCTTTCAAGAGACCCAAGGTCGCTTTACATAGATAGGGAGGGGAAATAACAAAGTAACAAACATAGTGGACAGACACAACATATAAATATGATGATGGGATTCAAGTTCAAGTTAGTATCGATCACATATAGGCAGGCTACACATGGCGTATATGCTACAACATCATACATGGCAGTGAGATTCATTGTTCTTGTATATGCTCTTGTATTATTGTTTATATAGGCTACCCAATACCGACATCAAAATAGATTGTATGCCTCTACAAATCATATGCAGCAGGTAGAAAATTTACGGAAAATCCGTCGCGATTTGGAATAAAATTTAGGATAACTTTAATCCCTGGGTATTAATCGAACGAAACGGAAAAAGGCAGTCATATTCCAGCACGGTCTTTATTAGTTAATATGGTCTTTAAGTTAATAGATATCATATCCGACATCACCGTACGTGTACATGTCTGTCAGCCTGTCACGTATTTCTCCCATAACACGCTTCGCTCGGCTTAGTCCATTTTTCCACATTTCATGTCCTAACCCTGTCTCCCTGTGCCCAGGATCGCCTGCTGCTCGGTCTACGCTGTCTCCCAAGACACCACCCGCCTGGACGTTCCTGTAATCACGAGCAGTGCTCCTGCTCGCATCTGTCGCACATTCCTGTACATTCATTACCCTGTCTGCATGGTACCTTTTTGGTTTAAACCACCTAAACCACTCCATTCTGCTCTCCCTGTGTTCTGCTCTTGGGCTCAAGTTAAACGCTACCACACATAAGTGCAGACATAAAATAACAGTTTTTTACATTAGGATCTAACATCCCAACAAGCCACCTTGTTTACGGTTTGATTCAGTTTTAAATAGACAATAATAAAAAGAGTAAGATAGAATAGACAGAGTAAAATAGTGCACATAAAGTGCAAACATATAAAATCACAGTTTCTTACAGTGCAATAAAATAGTTCTGGATTACTGTTTAACAGTTTAAAGTCGTCTTTACCTTCTGTTTGGTATCCACAGTTTAAAACCTGACAGTTTTCCCTCCTGTTTGATACCCACTTTGACCCTTCGAGCCTCCCTCTCAGGGCAAACCTCCCTCTCAGGGTGCGGTTCTAGGCCTGGGTCCTACACAGTTGTAAAGCCTGATGGTCTTTCTTGTTTGATACCCACACAGTTTAATACCTCACAGTTTTGAACCTGTAATAACACGTAATAGACAGAGTCAAATAGTACAGTGCAATAAAATAGTAGAATAGAGTAGATAGTAAAATTATGCAACAGTGCAGTGCAGTAAAATAGATGGACAGAGTAAAACAGTGCTACAGTACAATCAACAGCAGAGTGTATTACAGGGGACATGCATTGCTATTCCTTGCACTATTTGGGCAACTTTACACAATTCCTGTGAGTCTATGGAACGCCTGTAAGTTTTATCTTTTTTTTTTAAATCATTGTTTTATATTTCTAATTAAGTACTCAAAAACATCCTTTTTCAGCCTCAGGATTTCAGGCTATTTTTGGATGGGCTCCGCCCATAAGCGCTTTGGGTGACAGTCACCCAGACAGAGTGGCAGACAGAGAGAGATAGAGAGGGAGAGAGAGAGAGAGAGAGAGAGAGAGAGAGAGAGAGAGAGAGAGAGAGAGAGAGAGAGAGAGAGAGAGAGAGAGAGAGAGAGAGAGAGGGAGAGGGAGGGAGAGGGAGTGGGAGAGAGATAGGGAGAGGGAGAGAGAGAGGGAGAGGGACACGGAGCATAAAGCTATCTCTTCACTGCTTCCCCGCGCGGTCCAGGTTGTGTGTGTAAATGCATGTGTGCCACTGCTTCCCCGTGCACGGTTTGTTTCCCGACAGAGAGCTCCTCTCTCTCTCTCTTTCTTTCTCTCTATCTCTCTCTCTCTCTCTCTCTCTCTCTCTCTCTCTCTCTCTCTCTCTCTCTCTCTCTCTCTCTCCTTCTCTCTCTCTCTCTCTCGCTTGTTCTATGCCTTGCTCTGTTTGAAAAAGTGTCGGGTTACACTATGCGCTACAACCATAGAGGGGGGCGTTACTGCAAATCAGTACCTTATTCACGTCAGCAATACTGTCAAATCAGAACAGCTTAGTTTGAGTGAGGGAACATTTCGTGAACTCGAGACTAGACTGATGAGTCAATATGATAATTAAAGACACAGATTGATATAATCCCCAATTGCTAGGATACAATGCTAAACACTGGAAAAGGCCATTTATAATGCATGGGACCTTTAAAAGGCTATAGTTAAGAGGTAAGTTTTTTGGCTTTTTTTTTTTTTTAAATATTAAGAAATCTAGCTTCCCTAATGTCCATAGGTAGACATTTGTTTACATGTAAGTAATTTACAATAGATACAATTATAGACAGATATAGATAGATAGATAGATAGATAGATAGATAGATAGATAGATAGATAGATAGATAGATAGATAGATAGATAGATAGATAGATAGATAGATAGATAGATAGATAGATAGATAGATAGATAGATAGATAGATAGATAGATAGATATATAGATAGATAGATAGATAGATAGATAGATAGATAGATAGATAGATAGATAGATAGATAGATAGATAGATAGATAGATAGATAGATAGATAGATAGATAGATAGATAGATGATAGATAGATAGATATATAGATAGATAGATAGATAGATAGATAGATAGATAGATAGATAGATAGATAGATAGATAGATAGATAGATAGATAGATAGATAGATAGATAGATAGATAGATAGATAGATAGATAGATAGATAGATAGATAGATAGATAGATAGATAGATAGATAGATAGATAGATAGATAGATAGATAGATAGATAGATAGATAGATAGATAGATAGATAGATAGATAGATAGATAGATAGATAGATAGATAGATAGATAGATAGATAGATAGATAGATAGATAGATAGATAGATAGATAGATAGATAGATAGATAGATAGATAGATAGATAGATAGATAGATAGATAGATAGATAGATAGATAGATAGATAGATAGATAGATAGATAGATAGATAGATAGATAGATAGATAGATAGATAGATAGATAGATAGATAGATAGATAGATAGATAGATAGATAGATAGATAGATAGATAGATAGATAGATAGATAGATAGATAGATAGATAGATAGATAGATAGATAGATAGATAGATAGATAGATAGATAGATAGATAGATAGATAGATAGATAACAGACAGACAGACAGACAGACAGACAGACAGACAGACATACAGACAGACAGACAGACAGACAGACAGACAGACAGACAGACAGACAGACAGACAGACAGACAGACAGACAGACAGACAGACAGACAGACAGACAGACAGACAGACAGACAGACAGACAGACAGACAGACAGACAGACAGACAGACAGACAGACAGACAGACAGACAGACATATAGATAGATAGACAGACAGACAGACTTCCTCTCTCAGTACACACACACCCACACACACACACACACACACACACACACACACACACACACACACACACACACACACACACACACACACACACACACACACACACACACACACACACACACACACACACACACACACACACACACACACACACACACACACACACACACACAGTTTACCGGCAGCAGCCAGTGGAGGGCCGACACCCACAGCCAAGTCTTTGATTAATACATCAGGTGCTGGGGCCTCTGCCAGAGAAGGTGTGTGTGTCCTAATGACTCAGTGTGTTTCATTATAGCTCCTGATGCTAGCTGATGAATGGAGCTACCCCCCCCCCCCCCCCCCCCCCCTGACCCGCCGCCCCCCCTGACCCCCCCCCAATCCTCCGCTACCACACCATTCCTCAGAAGGTGTTGACCCCCCCCCGGATTGGCAGGTGTGTCCGTCAGGGTGTTACAAATATGAGGACCCCCCCCCCATAATTCATTAACATTAACTACATCAGAAGGAGAACCCGGCCGACTGCTGTGTGTTTCCCCACCGCCTGGATCCAGGCCGAGGCCACCTGTCCGCTGAAAGAAATAACAGCTTTTTCCACAAAGCGATGTTCAATTCTGATGCTCTTAATCAGTAGCGGGATGAATGGCGGGAGGGGGAGAGAAATCGCATGATGTCAGTTCACTGGGATTTTAGGTTTTGAATGTGACGTTGTTTTAAGGGGAAAAAAAGATCTCAACCTCATTTCAGAACATTTGTCTAAGATTGAATTCTCAACTGTACATTTTAGTCCTTCTCAACTATTTTAATCCTTTGATGCTTCCAACACCTGGAATGCCCTCCGACTGATTTCTCTTGCTGCGTTTAAAAGTATGATCTCGACCACTGTGTGTCGACTTGTAACTTAGTCTTAGCTGATTTTTATTTTGAGACACACAGAGACACACAGAGAGACACAGAGACACACAGAGACACACTGAGACACACAGAGACACACAGAGAGACACAGAGACACACAGAGAGACACAGAGACACACAGAGATACACTGAGACACACAGAGACACACAGAGAGACACAGAGACACACAGCGACACACTGAGACACACTGAGACACACAGAGACACACAGAGACACTGAGACACACAGAGACACACTGAGACACACTGAGACACACAGAGACACACTTAGACACACTGAGACACACTGAGACACACAGAGACACACAGAGAGACACAGAGACATACAGAGACACACAGAGACACACTGAGACACACAGAGACACACAGAGATACACAGAGACACTGAGACACACAGAGACACACAGACACACAGAGACACACTGAGACACACAGAGACACACAGAGACACTGAGACACACAGAGACACACAGAGACACACAGAGACACTGATACACACAGAGAGACACAGAGAGACACAGAGACATACAGAGACACACAGAGACACACAGAGACACACTGAGACACACAGAGACACACTGAGACACACAGAGACACACAGACACACAGAGACACACTGAGACACACAGAGACACACAGAGACACTGAGACACACAGAGACACACAGAGACACACAGAGACACTGAGACACACAGAGACACACAGAGACACACAGAGACACACAGAGACACTCAGGGCAGCGTAAAGCACATAATTTGAATGAAAGCATCGACCAGATGCCACAATTTCATTTTCAACAAATTTGACACTACTTGTTTAAAGATGGAAATGTTTTGCAGCGGTTGTAACCATCATGCAGATGGTTGCAGATGTCCTCACTACCAGCCTTATTCCTGCACGCAAACACACACACACTCATACCGGCTTTCCATCAGGGGTGAAACGATGGACTCAGGTTGCACTCTTAAGTTGCTGGCCTTGTTTCATTTGCCCCGCAAAAGTGGAAGACACTGGTTATTGAAATGAAGAACGGCTTCCAATAACACCGCTGCTCTCAGATCCCCTCACGGGCCCTTTCTGTTCCGTTACGCAACTACAGTAAAAATTCTACTTGAGGTGCATAATCTGAGAGGATAATGGTTTGGAGAGAGAGAAGTGCCTCTGTGTTCTGTCACGTGTTAGACCTCATTCCACCTGAGCAGATACAGCGGGAGTCGCCGTGGAAACAGAATGTACTCTTATAGAGTCAGATACACGCTGAGCTGGTGTTTAATGTACTCTTATAGAGTCAGATACACTCTGAAATGGTGTTAAATGTACTCTTATAGATTGGGCGGCTAGGTGGTGTAGTGGGCAAGGCACTCGCCACCAGTGTGGAGACGCTAGGATTCGCGTGTTCGAATCCAGCTCTCCACATTGTTTTCAGTTTAGCTGGTCGTCCGCAGTAATACACATTGGCCGTATTACGGGGAGGGAAAACTGAAGGGTGGGGATCGAACGTTGTGAACAAGCGACTCCTACAAGTCGGTTGGTGCGCCTGCGCAGTAGAATCAGGAAGTGTCGGGGGCAGCGTGAGCCTGAGCTGCGCAGGTGAAAAGATGCGACTGCTGTTACCTCAAGTACCGGAGGGGACTCGTGCTATGTATGACTTAGTCCACATTGCAGCCGGCTTGTGGGAGGCAAGAAACAGCGTTCGTGACAGGGGAGGGTTGAATTGGATGATACGAAATTGGGATGGGAGAAAAATATAGAAAAAATGGGAGAAAAAGTGGATCAAAAAAAAAATGTACTCTTATAGAGTCAGATACACTCTGAGATGGTGTTAAATGTACTCTTATAGAGTCAGATACACACTGAGATGGTGTTAAATGTACTCTTATAGAGTCAGATACACACTGAGCTGGTGGTTAATGCACTCTGATAGAGTCAGATACACACTGAGCTGGTGTTTAATGTCCTCTTATAGAGTCAGATACACTCTGAGATGGTGGTTAAATGCACTCTGATAGAGTCAGATACACACTGAGCTGGTGGTTAATGTACTCTTATAGAGTCAGATACACTCTGAGATGGTGTTAAATGTACTCTTATAGAGTCAGATACACACTGAGCTGGTGTTAAATGTACTCTTATAGAGTCAGATACACACTGAGCTGGTGTTTAATGTACTCTTATAGAGTCAGATACACACTGTGCTGGTGGTTAATGTACTCTTATAGAGTCAGATACACACTGAGCTGGTGGTTAATGTACTCTTATAGAGTCAGATACACTCTGAGATGGTGTTAAATGTACTCTTATAGAGTCAGATACACACTGAGATGGTGGTTAATGCACTCTGATAGAGTCAGATACACACTGAGCTGGTGTTTAATGTACTCTTATAGAGTCAGATACACTCTGAGATGGTGTTTAATGTACTCTTATAGAGTCAAATACACACAGAGCTGGTGTTAAATGTACTCTTATAGAGTCAGATACACACAGAGCTGGTGTTAAATGTACTCTTATAGAGTCAGATACACACTGAGCTGGTGTTTAATGTTCTTATAGAGTCAAATACACACAGAGCTGGTGTTAAATGTATTCTTATGAGAAGGTGATTCAACAGATAACAGTAACATTGTTTCCCTGAAACAGAGCGTGGCCAGTCAGTGGTCTCTGGACGAGGACAGACAAGATGACACGTCTATCAGCCAAACCAGCACTCTGGTCTCCACCCTCAGGCCAAAGAACCGGCCAGATATGGCAGGTTAAAATAAATGTTGAATCACTGTTCACTTCATGTACTCTGTTGTGTGTAGGAGGAGAGGAGGAGAGGAGGAGGAGAGGAGGAGGAGATGAGGAGGAGAGGAGGAGAGGAGGAGAGGAGGAGGAGAGGAGGATATTAGGAGTGGAGAAGGAGAGGAGGAGAGGAGGGTATGAGGAGTGGAGGAGGAGAGGAGGGTATGAGGAGTGGAGGAGGAGAGGAGGAGATGAGGAGTGGAGAAGGAGAGGAGGAGAGGAGGGTATGAGGAGTGGAGGAGGAGAGGATCTATAAGGAGTGGAGGAGGAGAGGAGGAGGAGAGGAGGAGATGAGGAGTGGAGAAGGAGAGGAGGAGTGGAGGAGGAGGAGAGGAGGGTATGAGGAGTGGAGGAGGAGAGGAGGAGAGGAGGAGAGGAGGGTATGAGGAGTGGAGGAGGAGAGGAGGAGAGGAGGAGGAGAGGAGTAGTGGAGGAGGAGGAGAGGAGGGTATGAGGAGTGGAGGAGGAGAGGAGGCGAGGAGGAGAGGAGGAGGAGGAGAGGAGTAGGAGAGGAGGAGAGGAGGAGGAGATGAGGAGAGGAGGAGGAGAGGAGAGGAGGAGAGGAGTGGAGGAGAGGAGAAGAAGAGGAGGAGGAGATGAGGAGTCGAGAAGGAGAGGAGGAGTGGAGGAGGATGAGAGGAGGAGAGGAGGGTATGAGGAGTGGAGGAGGAGAGGAGGAGAGGAGGAGAGGAGGAGGGTATGAGGAGTGGAGGAGGAGAGGATGAGAGGAGGAGTGGAGGAGGAGGAGAGGAGGAGAAGATGAGAGGAGGATAAGAGGAAGAGGGGGGTATGAGGAGTGGATGAGGAGAGGAGGAGAAGATGGGGGTATGAGGAGTGGAGGAGGAGAGGAGGAGAGGAGGAAGAGATGAGGGTATGGGGAGTGGAGGATGAGAGGAGGAGAGGAGGAGAAGAGGAGGAGAGGAGGAAGAGAGGAGAAGATGAGGAAGAGAGGAGGGTATGAGGACTGGAGGAGGAGAGGAAGAGAGGAGAAGAGGAAGAGGAGGAGAGGAAAAGAGGAGGTGTGGAGGAGAAGAGAAGGGGAAGAGGAGGAGTGGAGGAGGAGAGGAGGAGGAGGAGGAGTGGAGAGGAGGGGGTGTGGAGGAGAGGGGAAGAAGAAGAGGAGGAGTGGAGGAGGAGTGGAGGAGAGGAGGAGTGGAGAAAGAGTGGAGAAGAGGAGGATGAGTGGAGGAGAGGAGAAGAGAGGACACAAGAGGAGAAGAGAAGAGAAGAGAAGAGAAGAGAAGAGAAGAGAAGAGAAGAGAAGAGAAGAGAAGAGAAGAGAAGAGAGGAGTTTTCCTGGAGTTCTCCGCTGAGGGATCCACTGATCCACCCAGTGCTAAGTACACCATAATCCCATATTTCCCTCCCACGCTGCTACTTCTCTACTACCTCCCTTCCTCCCTGCCACTCTTGACACCACAATGTGCCTCATACCTATATCCACAATCTGCTCCTCCAGAACAGATTCAACCCATCCACGCCAGTTTGCTAGCAACCCGGCTAATCTCTCCTACCCTCCTACAGCCACTAATACACCTGTCACAATACGGGAAGGCTTATGGAATTGTCAATCAGCAGTCAAGAAAGCTGACTTCATTACTGCCTATGCCCATAGTCAAAATCTGCAGCTCCTGGCTCTAACTGAGACCTGGATGACCCCCAATAACTCATCAACACCTGCAGCATTATCTACAAACTATAACTTCACTCACACACCTCGACCCTCCAGACGGGGTGGAGGCACTGGCCTCATGACATCTCCTTCATGGGCTACAAACTTAACACAACTCCCAGAACTGTCACTCTCCTCCCTCGAATATCATGCAGTATCTGTCTCTAATGCTTTCAATCTCACCATTGTTACACTCTATCGCCCTCCAGGTCCCCTCAATCACTTCACAGATGAGCTGGACAAGCTTCTAAGCTCCTTACCGGAAGATGGTACCCCTCTCCTTCTATTGGGCGACTTCAACCTGCCTGACTCATCTCAGTCGGTCCCAGTGGTCTCCCTCCTACAACAATTTGACCTGACTCCCACTGCCATGCCTCCCAGCCACAAAGCAGGCAACTCCTTGGATCTCATATTTTCCCATAACTCCAGCATCATTAACACCACGGTAACTCCCCTACATGTATCTGACCATTCCTTCATATCCTTCTCACTAACTCTCATGCTTAACCGAAAGGTCTTCACCCCAACTCAAACCGTCTCACTCAGACACAACCTGCCCTCCCTATCCCCCTCCACCCTCTCCTCTGACATAATATCCGCTCTACCTTTGAGTGACACCTTCTCTGCTCTCCCCACAGAGATGGCAACCTCCACCCTCCTCTCAGCCCTTGCAACCTCCTTCGACAAGCTCTGTCCCCTCGTTGAGAAACCTGCCCGCCGTTCCCCACCCAGTCCATGATGACGGATGCAGTGAGAGAACAAAGACAGGTCCTGAGAGCGGCTGAGAGGAAATATAGAAAGTCACGCCTCACTGCTGACATCGACACATATCACAACCTCTTGTTAACATTCTCCAAAACCATTACTAATGCCAAAGCTTCATTCTTTCACCATAGGATCAAGGCCTCTGCCAAGAATCTTCGCAAACTGCATGGTACCATGTCCTCCCTCCTCACTCCCTCCCCCACCCCCTCCTCCCTCATCTTTTTCTGCAGAAAACTTTGCGATCTTCTTTGAGGAAAAAGTGGAGAACATGCGCAGCTCCTTCTCCCAACCCCCACCCATTCCAAACACTGAATCGAGAACCTCATCCTTCACTCTGTCATCTTTCTCTCCCATTACAGAAGCCGAGACCCTGACACCGACTACATGCCAGCTGGACCAGCTACCTTCCCCACTCCTCCAGACCATAGCACCGGACATCCTCCCATTCCTAACTGCAACCATCAACTCCTCACTCAACTTGGGGGTGGTCCCCACCTCCCTAAAACAAGCCAGAGTCACGCCCCTCATAAAAAAAAATCCCTGAACCCCACCGTCATAGGCAACTATCGTCCTGTCTCTCTTCTCTCCTTCCTTTCTAAAACACTTGAACGTGCTGTATCCAACCAACTTACTGCTTATCTCTTACAGAATGACCTCCTAGACCCCAATCAGTCTAGCTTCCGGACTGGCCACTCCACAGAAACGGCCCTCATTGCGGTCACACAGGCACTTCACTTAGCAAAAGCGAAAGGCCTCTCCTCTGTCCTGATTCTCCTAGATCTATCTGCAGCCTTCGACACAGTCAACCATCAGATCCTCCTTGCGGCCCTCGCAGGAATGGGAGTGGCTGGATCTGCGCTGACATGGCTGACATCATACCTCAACGACCGCTCCTACCAAGTGTCATGGAGAGGGACTTTGTCGGCCACCCGCCCCCCTGCGGACGTGTGTCCCCCAGGGCTCGGTCCTAGGACCCCTTCTCTTCTCCCTCTACACTAAATCACTGGATAACATTATCACGTCTCATGGCTTCTCATATCATTGTTATGCCGATGATACTCAACTCTTCCTCTCCTTCCCTCCCTCAGATATCCACGTCTCTGAGCGGATCTTGGCCTGTCTGTCTGACATCTCCGCCTGGATGACGACCAACCACCTCAAACTGAACCTAAGCAAAACAGAATTGCTCCACCTGCCGGCCAAATCCTCCCCCTGACCAACCTCTCCATCACAGTCGAGAATGCAGCTGTGACCGCGTCCCCGACCGCCAAGAACCTTGGTGTTGTCCTCGACGACCAGTTGAACTTCTCTGCTCACATCGCAGCGACAACCAGAACCTGCAGAATCCTCCTGTGCAACGTCAGATGGATCCGCCCCTTCCTGACAAAAGAAGCCACCCAACTCCTCGTCCAATCAACAGTCATCTCCCGCCTCGACTACTGCAACGCACTGCTAGCTGGCCTCCCGGCCACTGCCACCAAGCCTCTTCAACTCATTCAAAACGCAGCGGCGCGCCTGATCTCAAACCTACCGAAGTCGGCCCATGTCACCCCACTTCTTAGGGACCTGCACTGGCTCCCTATTGCTGCACGTATCCGCTTCAAGGCCCTCGACCTAGCATACTGTGCGGCAAAGGGAACCGCTCCCGCCTACCTCCGGTCAATGGTCTCTAACTACACACCCTCAAGACCTCTACACTCTGCATCTTCTGGCCGCCTCAGACCTACTCCTATCCAAGCTCCCGGAGGGTCATCAAAGAGAAGCCGCCTATTCTCAGTCCTTGCCCCACAATGGTGGAATGAACTACACACCCCAGTTTGGACAGCCGAATCCCGTCCAATCTTTCGCCGTCGAGCACTTCTTCAACCATTATCTGAAATAATAATAATAATAAAAAAAATTATAATAATAAATAATAATAATAATAATCTAACCCTAACTAACCTTACTGTCATGCACCTAATAAACTAACCTACACTGTAACATGCAACACTTTGATGAATATTGTTACTCGGCTGATAGAGTTGTACCCTTCCTGATGACCTGTCGTACAGAACGTGTAAGTCGCTTTGGATAAAAGCGTCAGCTAAATGACTAAATGTTAATGTAAATGTAAGAGAAGAGAGAGAAGATATGACACACAAGGAGAAGATAACAGAAGATAGACACACAAGGAGAGGAGAAGAGAAGAGAAGAGAAGAGAAGAGAAGTGAAGTGAAGTGAAGTGAAGAGAAGAGAAGAGAAGAGAAGAGAAGAGAAGAGAAGAGAAGAGAAGAGAAGAGAAGAGAAGAGAAGAGAAGAGAAGAGAAGAGAAGAGAAGAGAAGAGAAGAGAAGAGAAGAGAAGATATGACACACAGGGAGAGGAGAAGAGAAGAGACAAGAGGAGATGAGCGGAGAGGAGAAGAGAAGAGAAGAGAAGAGAAGAGAAGAGAAGAGAAGAGAAGAGAAGAGAAGAGAAGGGAAGAGAAGAGAAGATAAGAGAAGAGAAGAGAAGAGAAGAGAAGAGAAGAGAAGAGAAGGGAAGAGAGAAGAGAAGAGAAGAGAAGAGAAGAGAAGAGAAGAGAAGAGAAGAGAAGAGAAGAGAAGAGAAGAGAAGAGAAGAGAAGAGAAGAGAAGAGAAGAGAAGAGAAGAGAAGAGAAGAGAAGGAAGTCGCTGAAGCCAGTATAGAGACTGATCTCAGTGCAGTGGCTCTTACTTCACTTCCCAGCGACACATTCAGTAAACACCTGCCGACCCCTGACCCTGGCAGTGTTAGTGCCTTGCCGTGCCAGGGGATACAGCCCGCACCACACTCTATACTTAACCCTTTCACTGCCACACGACAGCCGGTTAACCCTTTACTGTGACAATACAGAAGGTTAGCCCTTTACTATCACACAACCGACGGCGATGCTCCATCATTAGCATCATTAGCTCCGCAGGCTTAAGCTCATTGGATCAACATTGTCTTAAGTTTTCTCTTACGACAACCTTATGATTTGCATACCTTTTTTTGCAAAACTTTTTTTTATTATTATTTTTTTTTGTATTTTATTTTTTTATAATTTTTTAAACATAACATAAAATTAGACACACAAGCATTAACAGTAAACATCCAATGTAAATCACAGGACTATACATTCCATTTGAATCAATATAAATGTAGTTTACGAGATATATACCTAATACTTGCTATCTAATACAATACATACATAATATGCTCTTGCTTGCTCTCCCCCCCCCGGACCCCCACTTGGATAATCAATCCATTTTCATTCGTTTCTAACCAGGCACTACAATTCATATGCTAGCCTTTATTCTCTCCACCACTTCTAACCAGATTGCAATGTTGGTTCCACTGACACCTAAAATTCTTGCTGTAGATATCTCTAGATAAATCACATTGAGATAGGTAAGAACCCATACCTTCCAGCACATTTTATCCGGTTGAATCCATCGTGAAGCTATCAGCTTTTTAGCAGCTGAGACCGGATAAAACTAGTCTCTTTAGCTGTATAGGGGCTGCAAACTGAAAAAACATCATTCAACAGCAATACAGAGGGGTGTACAGTTATGTTCAGAAATAAGAATTCTGATAATTGCTGGGTCACTTCTTCCCAGAATATCTTAACCGGTGGGCAATCCCAATACATGTACATAAATGTACCCTCATCCCCATTTGTACATAAGGAACATAGAGAATCTTGTCTAAGTCCCATTCTGTTCAATCTTATAGGAGTCAGGTATGTCCTATGAATATAATTAAGATTAATTTGTTGATGGTCCGGGTTGCGTGACGCAATTTGAACGTTTGCCCAGACTTCTTGCCAATCAAAATCTATTTCCAAGTCTGGTATATCCCTCCTCCAGACTGAGTCTAGGGGAAGGATTCCATACGAAGACGTTAGTAAGTGATGATAAAGATCAGATACGAAGCCTCTCGATGTCCCTCTTTCATAGAAGAATTTGTGATATCTGTGGTGCTCAATTGGTATCCTTAATTGGACTCCATGAGCCTTCAAACATTCCAATAACTGTGCGTAAAAATAATATGTGGAACTGGTGAGGTTAAATTTGTTATGTATATCTTGTTAGCTACAAAAACCCTGTTGGTTGAAAACATCTCCCAATGTATGTATGCCCTGCTTTTCCCATTTGGGGTATCTGATAGGTCGTTTTCCAATAAGGAGTGCATTGTTATTGAATAGGGGAGTATGGCTATGCCATTTATGTTGGTTGGAATATTTTTTTTGTGTTTCACGCCATATCCGGATCACATGTGTAATAAGGGGGCCAAATTTCAATTTGCATTGCTTAATTGATAATATAGTGTATACTATCTCCTGCAGTCTATGTGGTGCTACTATATTTTCTTCTAAGTTTCTCCAGGATACATATGCTTGGGAGTCAAACCAGGTTGTCAGTGGTCTTAAAGAGTACGCTTTAAAATAGTGGTAAAAGTTTGGAAATGCTAAACCTCCGTCGGCTTTGTTTCTCTGTGCGGTGGATCTTTTTATTCATGGAGGTTTGTTATTCCAAATAAATGTATATGCGGTGGAGTGTAATTTTTTCCAGTAACCATCAGGAGGGGGTAACGGTAACATTGAGCTAATGAAGTTGATTCTAGGTAAAACATCCATCTTAACTATTGATACTCTGGCCTGTACTGAGTTTTTAAGTTTGGACCACCTGTCAAAGTCGTATTTGATCTTATCTTGGAATTTTGTGTAATTGTACTTCACCGTTTGGCTTATAGTAGGGAATACCTCAACTCCTAAACATCTGAAGTGTTTTACCATTGGTATTTTTTCTGGAAGGAGTATATTCTTTGCAGGGGAATTAAGTGGTAGGAAGGCCGACTTTCCTAAATCCCGATAGATTGCCAAAGTCATCAATCAACTTGAGAAGATGAGGCATTGAGGTGGTAGGGTTTTGCATGAACAATATTACGTCATCCGCATATAAACTAATATGATGTTGTGTGCCCTTAATTGCGATTGGTTCTATGGATTGGGATTGTCTTATATATTGTGCTAAAGGCTCTAATGATAAAGCGAATAGTCCGGGACTAAGAGGGCAACCCTGTCTGGAAAAGCGCGATACCGGAAAGATTTCGGAGGTGATTATACCTGTTGTGATCATGGCCGATGGGTCTTTGTATAATACTTTTATCATATCAATGAATCCTTTTCCTAACCCCATCCTTTCTAGTACTGCCCATAAATAAGACCATTCCAACCTATCAAAGGCTTTCATCGCATCCAGGGACAGCATCGCTATAGGTGGGGTGTCATCCTTGCTGGCATCTAGCACATGTAATAACCGTCTTATATTATCCGTGATCAAGCGGCCTCTTATGAAGCCAGTCTGATCAGGATGAACTAAAGACGTCATATGCTTTTGAAGTCTGATGGCTAATACCTCGGAATACAGCTTGATATCGGTTCCGAGGAGGCTCAAGGGTCTATAACTACCGCAATCGGTGGGGTCTTTGTCTTTTTTAAGGAGGACTGTTATGAGTGCAATATTGTCGATCTTATGGAAATTCCCCTCCTTGATTGAGTATAAAATCATATTAAGTAATAGGGGTCCAATTACATCCCAGCATGAGAGGTACATTTCTGGTGGGATACCGTCCCTTCCAGGAGCCTTACCACTTTGCATTTCAGATATAGCCTCCCTAAGTTCATCTAGTGTGATGGGTGTTTCTAACTGTTTAGCGTCATCCTCTGATAGTTTAGGTAGGTTAATTTGATTAAAGGGGAACTATCTTATAAATGGCCTTTTTGAGTGTTTAGCATTGTTTCCTAGCTATGTGAACTTATATTAATATGATCTATGTCTCAAAATTCTCATATTGGCGCATTCTTCCAATTCTCCTCTCACAATATTCACCCTCACTGAACTGAGTCGTTTGAAAATGTGCCTATATGTGATGTCATATAGTCACTGCTGCATGTTAATGTTCAGGTGAACATGACGCAGCGCAGTGGTTTAGGAGCCCAGGCTCAAAACAGCTCGAGATCTTGAGGTAGAAAAATGCTGTTTTTGAGGACTTGATTAGAAATACAAAACAATTAATAAAAAAAATATATATATTACAGAGGTGTTCCATAGACTCACAGGAATTGTGTAAAAGTGCCCAAATAGTGAAAGAAATAGTAAAATAGTTCCCCTTTAAGATATATGTCCATTTTGTTTTGATCGAAGGCCATTTCTGATTTTTACAAGTTGGAGTAAAACTTTTTGAATGTCTCGTTGATTTTTTTACGGTCTGTAACAAGTCCTTGCTGGGCCTTAATAGTAGGGATATCTGCTAATTTTGCGTTGGCTCGTATCTGCATAGCTAGTAGGTGACTTGGTTTAGAACCATGAAAGTAATAATGTTGTCTTGTGCTACGTATTTGAAATACAGATTGTTGTTTTAAAATGGCGTTAATCTCTTTTTTTAACACATTAATTTGAGATTCCAATCGAACCGAGTAGGTGTATTGTAAAGAGGAAAATAACGTAGAGTAAAGCGTTTCCAGCTCTGCCAGTTTTGAACAACGATTCTTGCGTATTTTGGAGGAAAAGACCCCGGTGAAATCCTTGATAAATCCCTTTACCGACATCCATAATATTCTGGGGTCCTGTACCGATTGTGGATTCTCCAGCAGGAATTCAACAAGAGCTTCTTTGAATTGTGTATTGAATTCATTGTTTTTCAGCAATATCGAGTTAAATCGCCATCTTGGGGCTCGGGATGACAGTATACCAAATGATCCTTTTAGGAGTAAATAGCAGTGATCTGATAGTGCATTGGGTACCATTTCCACGTCATAGTTATCAAATAGTCTAGGGGATGCAAAAACATAATCTATTCTGGAGAATGTCTTGTGTCTTGTAGATCGACAAGAGTACTTTCGGGCCGTTGGGTTGAGTGATCACCATAGGTCATTTACACCTGTATTCTTAGACCAATCCTTTAGTGCATTAGATGAATTTTTCTGATCATTGGAAATGGTGGGATACGATTTATCCATCCCGGGATCCCAAATGGCATTAAAATCCGCGCCAATTATAAATGAGTATTCAGGAAAGTTTAACATTGTTCTGGTAAGTGTAGCGTAGAAGTTAGCCTCATAAAGATTTGGGGCATATGCCGCTACCAACGCTATTTTCCTGTTACTGTATACAATATTAGCTATGGTTATTCGACCATCTGTATCAGACCATACGTCCTGCAATTCAATATTCAACTTCCGTTTCGCGACTATAGCAACTCCACGGGATCTCGTTCCAAAAGAAGAGTGGCTAATGTTATTATATATGTTGTCCGCTAGCATTACTTTGTCTTCCACTAAAAGGTGCGTTTTGCTTAAAAGAGCCACATCAACCTGTTTGTTTTTCATCAGTGTGAGCACGCTTTTGCGTTTATGTTGTTTATTTATTCCCCCAGTATTCCAAATCATTATATTCAAACTAGCCATAATCTATACAAGTTGTTGTGTACTTGTTAGTAATGCGTCTGGAGTACGAATTCACAATGGATATATATCCAATTATTGAGGTCCTGTTGAGAGTCAAGCTTAAAAACATACATATATACATATAATCCCCTAAACCCCCCTCCCTCAAAGAGCCGTACAAGGTACCTGTGTTCCTTTGACACCCCCTTCGCGTACAACTCCACCCTCCCTTACACCACCGGTTAGCCCAGAATGAGCCATTTATCCTTAACTTTCCTATGCAAATTGCCATAGGATCTAAAACTTTTAATTCTAATTTAATAGAATGTCACCCGTGGGCTAGCCACTCTCCCGTTAATGTAATAAAATAAAATGAAAAATATGCCTCAATTAGTATACTCATTTGAACCTTCTACTAACATGTATAGGTTGGAACATTTCAGAAAACAGAGAAAAAGAAAGAAAGATGTTTAGAACTAAATTATAGAAATCCCGAAAATTAGGGAACAATTGCTTACATTTTAAAATAACTTTGCCAAGCTTACACATCTAGATGAAAAGGAGGTTTTTAAATCCTTGTATGCAGTTCGTCCCCCGACAAGGGTGGGCATTAATCCGTTATGAAGGTTTATTGATCTTCCATATCTGGTTCATGTGCAGGTCACGTACCGATGTTATTGTTCCAGGGCCTTCATTGAAAAAGTCCAGTGTATTCCAGAAAGTTAGCCACTGATCATGACTTGTGGAAAACTGATGTTTATGGTCCAGGGCATTCTTCCTGCCATAGAGTTATATCATTCCAGTGTATTCCAGTATATTCCAATATGACACAGAGCATTCGAAAAAATCCAGAATGTTCCAAAATGTCGACATCAGATCATGACCTGCACAAAACCATGAATCTATAAATATAGTGTCTAGCGTTTCGTATTAAACTATTTGTACCTCAATGTTGTCAAAAGCTTGTTTGATGCCGTTTTTGATGTCCGAGCCATAGCAAAGTTATCCGACATAGATAACAAAACAAAAACAAAAAATAATAAACTTGTCATCCACGTTGTATTTTCTTCATGTATTCTTCGGCCACTTCAGGCGAACGGAGCCCGAACCTTTTTCCATTTTCCTCCACAATGGAAAGATTCGCTGCATAACGTAGGATAGGACAGAGATTTTTCTCATAGAGCTGATGCATCACCTCCTTGTAACAGGCTCGTAGAGTTATAGCCTCCCTGCACATATATCTTCGTAGAACGACACTTGTTTCCCTTTATATATCAGTTTTCCCCACTTCTTACGTGCATCCCTGATGATCGTGTCTCTTATTTCAGTTTTACGCAGGGTAGCAATGATCACCCTCGCTTTGTTGCTGCTGTAGTCTCGGGTGCCGATTCTGTAGCGTTGATCCACTGTCGGCGTTGTAAGGAGGGAATCTGAACCTAGAATTTCAGCTAACACTGTCGCGAACGAGTCGTCTGTGCATTTCACTGATTCATCCAATCCCACTATACGGATATTAAATCTACGGGAGTAACGTTTGATTTCGAGCAACCTATCCGTTGTTTTCTCGTTGTTGTCAAGTATCTTATGTAAAAGTTCCTTGTCAGCCTCTTTCATCTCCACCGCTAGTTCCGCGATATCGTCATGTAGAGCCTTGTCGCCCTCAGCGATTTTCAGTGTATATTCGCCCACGGTATTTTCAACTGCAATAATGCGCAAAGCTTATACTTTATACTTTATACTCCTGTGTCTCTCCTACTCTGTCTCTCTCTCAGCATTCCTACAGTAGAAGCCCTTAGAAGTCCAGCTTTTACTGCTACTCTACCACTACTCCACCACTCCACTTTGTGACTTCTATTGTTCTGGATTTCACACCTTCACTGCCTGCCACAGGCTGGAAAGATTTTCATCTTACATTTGTATTCGTCCCAAATGTCCCAGCCCCATCCAATTTCTTAGCTTTTTTCACTGTTTATTTATTATGCATTGCAACACTAATATATGGTACAGTAGCCCAAGTCAGACTGCCCATATACAAATTATCTTAGGGGTCTAAGGGCAGTAGCCCCCGACCTCCTCCCTGTTAAGTTAAGTACCCTCGCTTTGTTTACTGCCGAAAATTAACTTAAGCACTTAAATTAAGTACCCTTGCTTTGTTTACTGCAGAAAATTAACACCTAGTGCTAGTTCTAAACTGACATTGAAGTGACATTGGAGTGGCAGAAGGGACCCGATTCTGAAAAGATTCATCTGTACTGTCTCAAAGAAACATTGAGAGGAAAAAAGAAATACATAATAAATATAAGCAACAATTGTATCTGGTTTGAATACAGGGAATAAAGGTTAATAAAGGTTATTAACAGGCACCCAGAAAAGTGGCAATTTTTTTACTTGAAATTGAGGACTGCATACTATTTTGCAAAGCTTAGCTTTATATTTTATCCTTATAGCACATGCATGAGTCTGGTCTCTCTTGAAAGGTAACATTCTGAAGTTGCTAAGTCAATAAAGGAAAATCACTTTGAGTGCCAATGGATTAGAGAAACAGAGGTTTGAACACACTGAAATAAAATATTTTCTCCTTACCTTTTCTCTTATCTGTTGACTTGTTGCTAGATTCCTGTTTTTGTGTTCCAGCCTGAAGTCTTATAGTCATACAGTCAAAAGTTTATAAAAATCCCACGGAAAATTAGTTTTGTAGAAAGGTTTTTGTAATGTGTATAGGTATAATAATAATAATAATAATTTAGGACCTGCTCAGAGGTCATCAATCGGCACACATGCGATGCATGCATGCAATTCGTATCTGCGATTAACCCATCCCGTCATCCTTCCCCCCCAAGGGCAGCCGGGAGCAGACAGGCGTCAACGTGAGCCGCGCCAGGGGACCAATCCAAGTGCTCCTGTCCGTCTTCGTCAAGGACGCCACAGCGTTAGCGATCTATTGTTGTGCATGTTTTTCCATTGGGTTTATCTTATCGGGGGGGAAACCCTTGCGAGCACGGGGAGAACATGCAAACTCCACACAGAAAGGCCTGGGAGATACCCCACCTGGGTAACTGGCATCATGGAAACCTGGTCCCCAAGCGGGAATCGAACCCTGGACCTTCTTGCTGTGAGGC
Source organism: Notolepis coatsorum (assembly GCF_963971535.1). Classification (NCBI taxonomy): domain Eukaryota; kingdom Metazoa; phylum Chordata; class Actinopteri; order Aulopiformes; family Paralepididae; genus Notolepis; species Notolepis coatsorum. Next base: position 41,093,718 of record NC_140173.1, on the reverse strand, counting down.
GACAGTGTTAACCACTACACCACCGTGCCGCTGTGTGGTGTAGTGGTGGTGTGGTGTGGTGTGATGTAGGTGTGATGTAGGTGTGATGTGGTGTGGTGTGCATTTGTGTGGTGTGTTCTGGTGTAGGTGGGGTGTGGTGTGGTGTCTGTGTGTGTGTGTGTGTGTGTGTGTGTGTGTGTGTGGTGTGTTGTGTTGTGTGTATTTTTTTCTCCTTCTTTTTCCAATTTTTCTCCCATCCCAATGTTAGTCGTTATGCCAATTCCCAATCCCCTTCCTGGTCGTTGCGCACTCTACCCCCTACAGTCTGTCTGGGAGGGCGGAGACTATCACATGCTTCCTCCGACACATGTGTAGCCAGCCCACCGCTTCTTTTCACCTGACAGCGCGGACTCTCACTGGGAGAGTGTAACGTGTGGAAGGTCACACTACCTCTCCCAGATCCTTCCCTCGCTGTGCAGGCGCCCCGACCGAACTGTAGGAGTCGCTGTTTACAACGACAAGGACCCACCCTCGCCGGCTTCCCACCGGCTAACACTGCCAATTGTGTTAGTATGGACGGCCGACCAACCCGGAAGCACCACAGCTGGATTCGATCCCACTGTCTCTGTGGTGGTAGACAGACGCTTAGTCCGCTTTGTATGTGCGTGTAAGCAGAATGTATGCTTGCATGCATGTGTGTATGTTAATGTTAATGTATGTTTTGGTAGCCACTGTGGGTGTAGGATCATGTAGATATGTTGCTGTGAGGGTTTGGTTTATAAACAGCTGTTTAGGTGAGTCCCAGCGGTGGAAAAAAATGATCACGCCATCAGAGACCACACGCCTGGAGAGAGAGAGAGAGAGAGAGAGAGAGAGAGAGAGAGAGAGAGAGAGAGAGAGAGAGAGAGAGAGAGAGGGGAGGAGAGAGAGAGAGGGGAGGAGAGAGAGACAGAGAGAGTGGGGGAAAGAGAGAGAGAGAGCGAGAGGGGGGGACATAGGGAGGGAGTGAGTATGAATAATGGAGTCAGTTAACTCTACCTGGTGAGCGATCTGTTATTACACCACCAGACAGACAGACGGCCTCCTCCTCACCCACAAACAGAGGCACTCATCCATTCAAATCGACAGGCCTCCCAGTCCGCACACAGCAAAAATATCATCTTGTGTTGAATTGTAAAATGGTATTTTTCCATAAAGGAGCCATGTGTGGAATTTTAACATATTGACATTTTAAGATATCATTGTCAAATAGATTTAGCGAGCTTTGTATGCTGTTCAAGTAGAATGCAGTGGCCTGACCTCTATATGGTGATGTAAGAATACAGCGACCTCTATATAGTGATGTAGGAATACAGTGACCTCTATACAGTGATGTAAGAATACAGTGACCTCTATATAGTGATGTAAGAATACAGTGACCTCTATACAGTGATGTAGGAATACAGTGACCTATATACAGTGATGTAGGAATACAGTGACCTCTATACAGTGATGTAGGAATGCAGTGACCTCTATACAGTGATGTAGGAATACAGTGACCTCTATACAGTGATGTAGGAATACAGTGACCTCTATACAGTGACCTCTATACAGTGATGTAGGAATACAGTGACCTCTATACAGTGATGTAGGAATACAGTGACCTCTATACAGTGATGTAGGAATACAGTGACCTCTATACAGTGATGTAGGAATACAGTGACCTCTATACAGTGATGTAGGAATACAGTGACCTCTATACAGTGATGTAAGAATACAGTGACCTCTATATAGTGATGTAGGAATACAGTGACCTCTATACAGTGATGTGACCTCTATACAGTGATGTAGGAATACAGTGACCTCTATACAGTGATGTAAGAATACAGTGACCTCTATACAGTGATGTAAGAATACAGTGACCTCTATAGAGTGATGTAAGAATACAGTGACCTCTATATAGTGATGTAAGAATACAGTGACCTCTATACAGTGATGTAGGAATACAGTGACCTCTATACAGTGATGTAGGAATACAGTGACCTCTATACAGTGATGTAAGAATACAGTGACCTCTATACAGTGACCTCTATACAGTGATGTAAGAATACAGTGACCTCTATACAGTGATGTAAGAATACAGTGACCTCTATACAGTGACCTCTATACAGTGATGTAGGAATACAGTGACCTCTATACAGTGATGTAAGCATACAGTGACCTCTATATAGTGATGTAAGAATGCAGTGACCTCTATACAGTGATGTAGGAATACAGTGACCTCTATACAGTGATGTAGAATACAGTGACCTCTATACAGTGATGTAAGAATACAGTGACCTCTATACAGTGACCCCTATACAGTGATGTAAGAATACAGTGACCTCTATACAGTGATGTAAGAATACAGTGACCTCTATACAGTGACCTCTATACAGTGATGTAGGAATACAGTGACCTCTATACAGTGATGTAAGCATACAGTGACCTCTATATAGTGATGTAAGAATGCAGTGACCTCTATACAGTGATGTAGGAATACAGTGACCTCTATACAGTGATGTAGGAATACAGTGACCTCTATACAGTGATGTAAGAATACAGTGACCTCTATATAGTGATGTAAGAATACAGTGACCTCTATACAGTGACCTCTATATAGTGATGTAAGAATGCAGTGACCTCTATACAGTGATGTAGGAATACAGTGACCTCTATACAGTGATGTAGGAATACAGTGACCTCTATATAGTGATGTAAGAATACAGTGACCTCTATACAGTGACCTCTATATAGTGATGTAATAATACAGTGACCTCTATACAGTGATGTAGGAATACAGTGACCTCTATACAGTGATGTAGGAATACAGTGACCTCTATACAGTGATGTAGGAATACAGTGACCTCTATACAGTGATGTAGGAATACAGTGACCTCTATATGGTGATGTAAGAATACAGTGACCTCTATATAGTGATGTAGGAATACAGTGACCTCTATATAGTAATGTAAGAATACAGTGACCTCTATACAGTGATATAGGAATACAGTGACCTCTATATAGTGGTGTAAGAATACAGTGACCTCTATATAGTGATGTAGGAATACAGTGACCTCTATACAGTGATGTAATAATACAGTGACCTCTATACAGTGATGTAGGAATACAGTGACCTCTATACAGTGATGTAGGAATACAGTGACCTCTATACAGTGATGTAGGAATACAGTGACCTCTATACAGTGATGTAAGAATACAGTGACCTCTATACAGTGATGTAGGAATACAGTGACCTCTATACAGTGATGTAAGAATACAGTGACCTCTATACAGTGATGTAGGAATACAGTGACCTCTATACAGTGATGTAGGAATACAGTGACCTCTATACAGTGATGTAGGAATACAGTGACCTCTATACAGTGATGTAAGAATACAGTGACCTCTATACAGTGACCTCTATACAGTGATGTAAGAATACAGTGACCTCTATACAGTGATGTAAGAATACAGTGACCTCTATACAGTGATGTAATAATGCAGTGACCTCTATACAGTGATGTAATAATACAGTGACCTCTATATAGTGATGTAAGAATACAGTGACCTCTATACAGTGATGTAGGAATGCAGTGACCTCTATACGGTGATGTAAGAATACAGTGACCTCTATATAGTGATGTAGGAATACAGTGACCTCTATACGGTGATGTAAGAATACAGTGACCTCTATATAGTGATGTCAGATGTCAGTAGTCTCTATATTTGGAGGGAATGCTTCTTTATGTATATTTCAAACAGCTTCAGATGACCACTAGCTGGGACACGTGTGTGGCTTTATCGGCCTTTGATAAAGTCCCCATACAGGCATCACATTTATCAGAATTGGTTTTGGAGATTTTTAAGGTAATCATCCCAAGCTATCAGAAATCAATGTAACAATGATATATTGCTGTTGACACGTGTGGGAACTTTAAAACAACATCTTCCAGTCAGGTGAATTCTGAGGTTCCTCAGGGTCTTTTGCTAAGATAAGAATAACCATATACATCAACCATATCTATCTATCTATAATTCTATAAGTGTGTACAATCAACTGTTATTCACTGTGTTGGCCCTGTATTCTGATGTGTGTTCATGCAGGGAATGTGGACCTATACAACCCTAACTAGCGACCAATACCTGTTTCTCTTTGATCTCGTGTCAGCCTTGTTTCTGATTCTATTTTCTGTAAGCATTTCCATTTGGCCTATGGACGAGATAAAAGTCACTTGTTACTTATTCCTGCTCTTGGCAGAATGTAGAAGGTCTGCCCGTTGCAATGTCTCCTGTCTGTAACTATTTGTTTGATTCACTTGGAATAAACAGTTGAAATATGTCTTCTACCTTTCATTATTGGATATTATTGATAACCATGACAATTTACATATTGAATATAGTCAGATATACGAGTCAATTTGGGTGAAGGCCCGACAGGGTTTATTTGACAATTTACAAGTGAGGAATATCTCACAATTTGGATGGAATATCTCACAATTCAGATCACGTCAGAACCTGGCGACGCCGGGACCATGTAGCCATTGTTCCACACCAGACCGCTGTCGAGACTCCTCCCACTCCTCTTCATTCATCACCGCTGAGGAAACAGACGCCCCCCGAGGCATCTTGGGTAATCTTGCGTGGCCAGAAGCGCCCGCGATGGGGTGCGGACGACGGCGCCACCTTTTGTTATTTACTGCTCGCCTAGCCTCCTCCCTGCTCCTCTGACACTCTGACACACTATTTATGAGGACAATCCTCTGTAGCACTACGCT
>NC_140173.1:41050084-41085084 GCF_963971535.1 Notolepis coatsorum | reverse complement strand
CGCTGAGCTGTAGTCAATGAACAACAGTCTTACATAGCCCCCCTTCTGACGGTCAAGGTGGGAGAGGGTGCTGTGCAGTACCTGGGAGACCGCGTCGTCAGTGGACCTGTTTGTCCTGTATGCAAATTGCATAGGGTCCATATCACTGGGGAGGGAGGCACAAATGTGGTCCTTGACCAGCCTCTCAAAACATTTCATGACCACAGAGGTGAGTGCCACCGGTCTGTAGTCATTTGGACATGTTGGGGAGGGTTTCTTCGGTACAGGGATGATGGTAGACATCTTGAAGCAGGAAGGGACCACCGACTCCGCCAGGGATTGATTGAATATGGCGGTGAACACAGGGGCTAGCTGGTTGGCACAGGACTTAAGTATGCGTCCTGTTATTCCATCTGGGCCAGCAGCCTTCCTGGTGTTCACCTGCATAAATGCTCTTCTCACACTGTGTACCGTCAATGAGAGAGCGTCCCCGCCCCCCCGCGGATGCCCCCCCCCTCCACAACAGCCGGCGCACCAGTAACGTCACTAGCCGTTGGGCTAGCAGTGCCACTGTTTGCACCAAACCGAGCGTAAAAGGTGTTGAGCTTGTCCGCAAGGGAGGCGTCGTCGCTCCCCATTGAGGGGGCGCTGACTTTGTAGTCAGTTATAGCCCTCAGTCCTTGCCATAATCCTCTTGTGTCATTCTGTGCCATTTGTGCCTCCATCTTGTCGGCATACGTCCTCTTAGCAAGTTTGACAGCCTTGTGCAGAGTGTAGACTGTTGTCTTGTACTCTTCCATGTTTCCTGACTCTCTGCCCCGGTTATAAGCAGTGGTGCGAGAGTTCAGGGCTGCTCTGATGGTACTGTCCACCCATGGTTTCTGGTTTGGGAACACCCTCGCCTTCTTTGTGGGGACGATAGTATCAGCCAGTGTTGTTATGAATGACACTACAGCGTCTGTGAAATCGCTGACGTCACGTGCAGGTTGGCATCTCCGCCGTCGGTGTGTGAATGTGTGTGTGATTGGATGATTGTGAGAATATGGAAATTGTAAAGCGTTTTGGATAAAAGCACAATATAAATGCACCATTTACCATTTACCTACCGACCAAACTATAAATCCTGATAACTTCTGTCAATCAACAAAGATGGGCCGTCATCAACAGAGGGTCTCAGGACACAGGAACCATACCTGAGTACATGAACCATACCTGAGTACACATTAACCATACCTGAGTACATGAACCATACCTGAGTACACATTAACCATACCTGAGTGCATTAACCATACTTGAGTACACATTAACCATACCTGAGTGCATTAACCATACCTGAGTACATTAACCATACCTGAGTACACATTAACCATACCTGAGTACATTAACCATACCTGAGTACATGAACCATACCTGAGTACACACTAACCATACCTGAGTACATGAACCATACCTGAGTACATGAACCATACCTGAGCATGGGGAAAGATGAATTTTTTTACTCGGCTACGGTAATGTGGAATGCCCTGCCAACATTCATAAAACTCCTGAACTCCCCTCTCGGATTTAAATCTGCCCTAAAAACATGGCTCAGCAGCAACTCAAATTGGTCTTAATATGTTTTTTATCTCTTTTATCATAACTTGGCTTTTATTTCTTTCATCATGAGTTGCTTTTAAGGGTTTGCGGATTTTCTTTTAACATTAGTTAACTGTATGAGTTGTAAGGTTAGGTGTTTTTATACAAATTTTTTAGGATGTGTCCTGTCATCTTCCTTACCGGAAGATGGTACCCCTCTCCTTCTATTGGGCGACTTCAACCTGCCTGACTCATCTAAGTCAGTCATAGTAGTCTCCCTCCTACAATCGTTTGACCTGACTCCCACTGCCATGCCTCCCACCCACAAAGCAGGCAACTCCTTGGATCTCATATTTTCCCGTAACTCCAGCATCATTAACACCACGGTAACTCCCCTACATGTATCTGACCATTCCTTCATATCCTTCTCACTAACTCTCATGCTTAACCGAAAGGTCTTCACCCCAACTCAAACAGTCTCACTCAGACGCAACCTGCCCTCCCTATCCCCCTCCACCCTCTCCTCTGACATACTATCCGCTCTACCTTTGAGTGACACCTTCTCTGCTCTCTCCACAGAGATGGCAACCTCCACCTTCCTTTCAGCCCTTGCAACCTCCTTCAACAAGCTCTGTCCCCTCATTGAGAAACCTGCCCGCCGTTCCCCACCCAGTCCATGGCTGACAGATCCAGTGAGAGAACAAAGACAGGTCCTGAGAGCAGCTGAAAGGAAGTATAGAAAGTCACGCCTCACTGCTGACATCGACACATATCACAACCTCTTGTTAACATTCTCCAAAACCATCACTAATGCCAAAGCTTCTTTCTTCCACCATAGGATCGAGGCCTCTGCCAAGAATCTTGGCAAACTGCATGCTACCATGTCCTCCCTCCTCACTCACCCCCACCCCCCCTCCCTCATCTTTCTCTGCCGAAGACTTTGCGATCTTCTTTGAGGAAAAAGTGGAGAACATCCGCAGCTCCTTCTCCCAACCCCCACCCATTCCAAATGCTGAATCGAGAACCTCATTCTTCACTCTGTCATCTTTCTCTCCCATTACAGAAGCAGAGACCCTGACACTGGTAACGTCGAACTGTCCGACTACTTGCAAGCTGGACCAGCTACACTCCCCACTCCTCGAGACCATAGTACCAGACATCCTCCCATTCCTAACTGCAACCATCAACTCCTCACTCAACTCCGGGGTGGTCCCCACCTCCCTAAAACAAGCCAGAGTCACGCCGCTCATAAAAAAACCAACCCTGAACCCTACTGTCATAGGCAACTACCGTCCTGTCTCTCTTCTCTCCTTCCTTTCTAAAACACTTGAACATGCTGTATCCAACCAACTTACTGCTTATCTCTTACTGAATGACCTCCTAGACCCTAATCAGTCAGGCTTCAGGACTGGTCACTCCACAGAGACAGCCCTCATTGCGGTCACAGAGGCACTTCACTTAGCAAAAGCGAAAGGCCTCTCCTCTGTCCTGATTCTCCTAGATCTATCTGCAGCCTTCGACACAGTCAACCACCAGATCATCCTTGCGGCCCTCGCAGGAATGGGAGTGGCTGGCTCTGCGCTGACATGGCTGTCATCATACCTCAATGACCGCTCCTACCAAGTGTCATGGAGAGGGACCCTGTCGGCCACCCGCCCCCTGCGGACGGGTGTCCCCCAGGGCTCGGTTTTAGGACCCCTTCTCTTCTCCCTCTACACTAAATCACTGGGTAACATTATCACATCTCATGGCTTCTCCTACCATTGTTATGCCGACGATACTCAACTCTTCCTCTCCTTCCCTTCCTCAGATATCCACGTCTCTGAGCGGATCTCGGCCTGTCTGTCCGACATCTCCGCCTGGATGACAACCAACCACCTCAAACTGAACCTAAGCAAAACAGAATTGCTCCACCTCCCGGCCAAATCCTCCCCCCTAACCGACCTTTCAATCACAGTCGAGAATGCAGCTGTGACTGCGTCCCCGACCGCCAAGAACCTTGGTGTTGTCCTCGACGACCAGTTGAACTTCTCTGCTCACATCGCAGCGACGACCAGAACCTGCCGATTCCTCCTGAGCAACGTCAGAAGGATCCGCCCCTTCCTGACAAAAGAAGCCACCCAACTCCTCATCCAATCAACAGTCATCTCCCGCCTCGACTACTGCAACGCACTGCTCGCTGGCCTCCCGGCCACTGCCACTAAGCCTCTTCAACTCATTCAGAACGCAGCGGCCCGCCTGATCTCAAACCTACCGAAGTCGGCCCATGTCACCCCACTTCTTAGGGACCTGCACTGGCTCCCCATTGCTGCACGAATCCGCTTCAAGGCCCTTGACCTAGCATACCGTGCGGCAAAGGGAACCGCTCCCGCCTACCTCCGGTCAATGGTCTCTAACTACACACCCTCAAGACCCCTACGCTCTGCATCTTCTGGCCGCCTCAGACCTACTCCTATACAAGCTCCGGGAGGGTCATCAAAGAGAAGTCGCCTATTCTCAGTCTTTGCCCCATAATGGTGGAATGAACTACCCACCCCAGTTAGGACAGCCGAATCACGTCCAATCTTTCGCCGTCGACTAAAGACGCACTTCTTCAACCATTATCTGAATTAAAAAAATTAATAAAAAAAATAAAAATATCTAACCCTAACTAACCGTACTGTCATGCACATGTCCTAATAAACTAACCTACACTGTAGCACTCAACACTTTGATGAACATTGTTGCTCAGCTGATAGAGTTGTGCCCTTCCTGATGGCTTGTCGTACAGAACTTGTAAGTCGCTTTGGATAAAAGCGTCAGCTAAATGACTAAATGTAAATGTAAATGTAGTGTACATGTCCATTTGTGTTTCTGTGCCTTTTTATGTTCCATGTATGGACCACAATGGAAACAAGCCTTGGCTTTATTGCCATTTTTGACCAGCGTTGTTGACACTGTTATTGTTTTGTCTTTAAAAAAATGTTTGTCCTACGATTGTGTCAAAATAAAGTATTCAATCAATCAATCAAAAAATACACATTAACCATACCTGAGTACATGAACCATACCAGAGTACATGCACTGTACCTGAGTACACATTAACCATACCTGAGTACACATTAACCATACCTGAGTACATGAATCATACCTGAGTACACATTAACCATACCTGAGTACACATTAACCATACCTGAGTACATGAACCATACCTGAGTACATTAACCATACCTGAGTACACATTAACCATACCTGAGTACACATTAACCATACCTGAGTACATTAACTATACCTGAGTACATGAACCATACCTGAGTACACACTAACCATACCTGAGTACATGAACCATACCTGAGTACACATTAACCATACCTGAGTACATGAACTATACCTGAGTACATTAACCATACCTGAGTACACATTAACCATACCTGAGTACATTAACCATACCTGAGTACATTAACCATACCTGAGTACACATTAACCATACCTGAGTACATGAACCATACCTGAGTACACATTAACCATACCTGAGTACATTAACCATACCTGAGTACACAGTAACCATACCTGAGTACATTAACCATACCTGAGTACACTTGAACCATACCTGAGTACACATTAACCATACCTGAGGACACATTAACGTTAGGTTATGACTATAACCAAGTTCTGTCAACACTTAGTGAACGCTCAGTGTAACTGAGGGGTACAATTCCCTGACTGTATTAAATAAGTATGGTATCATTAAACCACTACTGTTTTATGTACATTACTACTGGCCATACATTACACAGGTATATGAGATGAACACCTCCACAATGACACGGTTCCACACAAATCTTGGTTCGAATAATATTTATTAGCAGCAATAATAGTATATTACATTACTTTACTTAGAGTCGCGCTTGTAAGGCGAAGAATGTGCGTGAGTAAGTCAAGAGCGTAAGTCCATTAGAATATTACGCAGGAGATAATGAATACCACCTGTATCTTAGGAATTATATCTATGGTACACTAGTAGGGCAGCGGGAGATACTAGTAGGGTCCCTCCGGTTGTAGGCCAGCTGGGGGGAGGATTTGTCGGTAACGAAAGTCTGGGTCAACGAAGAATAAGGAGACTCCAGGTACAGGAGACGGTGCAATAATCTCTTGATCCGCAGACGAATAACAGCTATTCTCCGGTATGCATCTCCGCATGGAAGAAAGCTAGCCAGCCTCAGGCGTCCTAGAGGCGGGCTCGACGTTGCTCCTCACAGGGTAAATCCCACACAATTGTGGGTGTAGACGATTCTCCGCTCCATCAGCTACAGGACCAAAGCAAATATAATCCAGCCGAAAAGGGCTATGTAGTCGTCGGGTAGGTTATCCAGTGTACATATCCACACAGTCCTCGTCTAGGGCTCCTCGGATGACGGCACCAGGTTAAGCCGCCCAGCCTGGATAAGCACACTAGCTGGTACGAGGAAGCGTTGGTAATGCTGGTCGCTGTAGAACGGTAGCCGCACGATACACTATACATAAATAGACTATTACTGAAATAATAGAATAGGTCGAACTCGACGGTACAGCGTTAAACTCTGATACTTCAGCTATCAATTCGCACGCAGTCTCAAGGCTCTATTTTGGGGCCAAACGGGCCCTACTTCACAGCACGTTGTATCGTGGTGTGAGGCTTCACTTATTGGGTAACTCTACCTCTGTATTCACCTGCGCCGTATTTATACGTTAGGTGAACAAACTAGTACCAGCCTTATTCCTGTCTCGTATTCTTGCGCAGAGCCGGTCATGTCCAGGCATGTCTTTGGCGGTGACTTTGAACTAGACCTTGGGGGTATGGCAGTGGCGCCTAAGGGACCGCTGTCCAATAAGAGAACGAAATATTATGGTCTGTACTAGGTAAAGGGATATTCCGTGTATATGTACAAAGAATATACAAAGGATATCAGACGATATACAAATACTATACAATATATATCAAGCAATAAATATATATATTCGGTTTAATCTGATCCTTCGTAACAGCCGCCTCCTAATTAGTCCGCACCTAATTAGATAAGCAGAGACAGATTAACCGCACTGTCCACTACTCAATGTCCGTTGTGAGGGTAGGGCAGTTCACAAAGTCGGGGGGTCATGGTCGTCATCAAGAGAGTCGGGGAGCCTTGGCAACTCTATCAGCCTCGCCACGGGCCGGGTGTATGTCCACCCTTGGGCGAGCACTTCTGCCGCTCTGACCTTTCCGTCGGCACCAGTGATCACTTTGCTTACGCGGCCGGCCGGCCACATAGCTCGGGGTAGTGACTGGTCGATAATCATGACGACTGTACCTTCCGTCAAATTGTCTCTTTCTTTCACCCATTTCTGGCGGGTCTGTAGAGACGGTAGATAGTGGAGGAGGAAACTGTTCCAAAACTTGTCAGCCAATACTTGACTGTACCTCCACATTCTTCGGCCGTTCGCTTCTTCAGGCCTGTACACTGTCTGTGGTAGCGCGGGGTCCAGCCGCCCCATCAAGAGAGTGTTGGGGGTGACTGGGTCGACATCTGCTACATCACTGGAGACATAACCGAGGGGCTTTGAGTTCAATACTCCCTCGATCTCCGTGAGGACTGTCGTGAGGACTTCTTCCGCCACGGTCTGGGCCCAAAGCACGGCGTACAGGGCTGTCTTTATTGAACGTACTTCTTGTTCCCAAGTTCCACCGAAGTGAGGTGCATTCGGGGGATTAAACTGGAAATCAATCTGAGAGGGAGCGAGGTGGGTCTTAAGTTCTGGGCCCATAGCTTGGAAGCTCTCTCTCAGCTCTCTTTGTCCGCCTTTGAAGTTTGTCCCGTGATCAGACAATAATATAGACGGTTTTCCTTTCCGCGATGTGAATCTCCGGAAGGCCATAAGGAATGAGTCCGTACTCATGGTTGGAAGGAGTTCTATGTGTATCGCTCGGGTGGTCATGCATTTGAATACAATACCCCACCGCTTCTCCGTCCCTCTTCCTTTCTTTACATACAGCGGGCCGAAACAGTCCATACCGGTGGAGTGAAAGGGCTTGTCGCCGAGTCGGAGGCGACAGGGGGGTAGGTCAGCCATCCGGGGTATACTGGGCTGTGCTCGCCATTTACGACAGTCTAGACAGGTCCGCTGGAAGCGTTGTACTGCTTCTCTTCCTTGCAGTATCCAATAACGACGTCTGATCTCCGCGAAGACTCTCTCTGCCCCGGCGTGGTGCACGTCCTCGTCGTATTTCTTTATGATGAGCTCTGTGACCTTGTGTCGGCTGTTTAAGACTATCGGGTACTTGACGTCATCCGGTAAGTCTGGGGCTCTCCTCAGACGACCACCCACTCTGATGAGATTATGGGCGTCGCTCTCAGGGGCTAAGTGGAGCAGTCTGCTGTCTGACGGGACTGGCTTTGATCCCTGCAGCCAGTCTAGCTCGTCGGGGAACGAGTCTCTTTCGGCTCGCTGTAGCAGAAGGAGTTCTGCTTCTTCGTAGTTAGCTGCAGTAATGTCAGTAGTGGACGGAACCTCTGGGTGGTGCCACAGGAATGTCTTTAGCTGCGCACTTTCAAGGGTGAGGCAGTCGTCTATGTTGGGATCTGTGGGGACGAGTGTGTGTGTCAACCCACAGAACATAGATTTCTTCTTCTCTGCCTCCTCTTCACTCGCCTCCCGTGGGGTGGGTGTAGGCCACTCTTCTTCCGGGAGCTTGAGGAACTCGGGACCGTCACTATAGAGATTGTGACGGGCGAGGTCATCCAGGGACATTCCCCGTGTGATGACGTCAGCTGGGTTCTGTTTTGTGTCCACATACCTCCAGCATGCTGCTTCTGTTAACTCTTGGATCTCTGTGATTCTGACTCCCACGAAGACCTTGTATCTACACGAATCGGACTGGATCCATGTGAGTACGGTCATGGAGTCTGACCACAGGATTGTTCTTTGCACCGGGATGGTGAGTTCACGTTGGATTAACGTGGCGAGTTGCGCTCCTGCTAGGGCTGCGCAGAGCTCTAGACGCGGGATAGATTGTTGCTTGTGGGGGGCTATTCTTGAGCGAGCCAGGATGAAGGCAGTATGTATTTCTCCTCCCTCCTTTCGGGCCCGCAAGTAGGCCACCGAACCGTAGGCTACTTCGGAGGCGTCGCTGAAGACGTGCAGGTCCATCTGGCACGTCTCCGGCCTCACTGTGGGTGGGAAGTAGCTGCGGCGTATGTTGACACCTGTCTCCCACTCTCTCCATGTGGAGGCAAGGTGTTCGGGTATGGGGTCGTCCCAGCCCTGGTCCTTGTCCCATAGCGCTCACACAATCATCTTTGCCCTGGTGGTGTAAGGTAGAATACATCCCAACGGGTTATTGTCTGGCGAGTGTTCTGTATACACTCCGTCTTGTGGTCGGTAGTGAAGTCGACCTTCCCTGCTCCTTGGTCAGGGGTGTGTGTTTATAATGGAGCGAGTCTGTTTTGAAGCGCCAGATTAGTCCTAATGTCATTTCTTGGGCTTCTCCTGGGATGGTCACCATCCAGGTCTCGCTGCTTGCTGCCTTGTCCTCTGGGGAGAGGCTGCGCAATACTTGAGGGTCGCTGCTGGCCCACTGCCGGAGATCAAAGCCACCTTTGATCAGGGAGGCGCGGAGCTTGAGTAGGAGGGCCTCGGCTTCTTCTGGCGTCGAGACGCTTTGCAGACAGTTGTCCACGTAGAAACTATTTCCTACACTTTGTCGGACCTCTTCATCAGCTGCGGGGTCCTCTGCGACGTGTTTTTGCAGTGCAAACGTAGCACAGCATGGGCTGCATGTGGTTCCGAAAGGGAGGACTTCCCATTGATAGATGGATGGTTGCTCATCCCCGATCCTCTCTCTCCATAAGAACCGCAGCAGGGGCTTGTCCTCTTCCACTAGTCGCACCTGCAGAAACATCCCTTTGATGTCGCCGCTGATGGCCACCTTGTCTTGGCGGAAACGTAGCAACACGCCTAGTAGAGAGGGGCCGAGTGTTGGGCCGGGCAAGAGCTCTTTATTCAGATTTTGTGATCCGATCTGGTAGCTGCAGTTAAACACAATACGATCCTTGCCGTTGTGGTGGACTTTGTGGTGCGGCACGTACCATGATTCGGTCGTCTGATCGGCCTCTTTAATGTCAATTTTCTTTATGTGTCCCGCTGTGATTAGCTTGTCAATCTCAGCGCGGTACACAGTAGCTTGAGCGGGGTCTCTGGCTAGGCGCCGCTCTGTGTTCGATAGATACCGCTCTGTCGCTTCTTTTGGGGCGTGGAAGGTAGGCATACCCTCTCGCCTCAGGAGTGGAGTTGCGTATCTCATCACTCCGTTGACTTTGACTCTCTTTGTCCCCCGCTCGAGGAGGGCTATGGCATAAATGTCTTCCTTGGAACGAATGTGTTTCTTTTCGTTCTTAAAGGGCATTGTCTCTAGTGTCCATAGCCTCTCGACGTGCTGTAGGAGGGTGGTGTCTTCTTCTGTCACTCTGGAGTGGAGGCAGCTAGTGGCTTCTGTTCGGTTGGGAGACCTAGAGAGGGGGCCTTATAGTGTCCATCCTAGGCGGGTCTCGACTGCTGCTGGACAGCCTCTGGGCCCAGTGTGGACCCGGTCCATCGGGACGATGAGGTGTGCATGGTCGGATCCTATCAGCAGGGTCGGGGTGGCACCGTCTATGAGCGGTATAGGTAGTTGACGCAGGTGCACGTATTTATCCATCAGCTTGGCGATGGGGTAGGTGTACTGCGACAGGCCTATGTCTTGGCTGGTGAAAGCGTTATTGATCCTATACCGTCTCTCTGGCTGCCCGCTTGCTGCGATAGTGAAGGAGACGTTCTCGCCCTTGATCGTCTTCAGGTCTCTTCTTATTGTCTGAATCGTCATCGTTTCTTCGCTCCCCCGCAGCCCCAGCTGGGCCGCAGCGGACGCGAGGAGAAGGGTCTTCTCTGACCCGTCGTCAAGGACGGCGTAGGTGTCCATGACATTGTTCTCGTAACTCAGTGTTACGCGGACCACCTTCAAGAGCACCCGGGCGCCCCCGCTGCTGGCGGGGTCAATGTACATAACACTTGCCTTTGTGCTGCTTGAGGGTGCAGGCTTTCTTCTGTTACTGTCATGTAAAACGTCCAAGTGGGCTCCGTCACACCGACTACACCTCTTCTTTAGGCGGCACTCGGCTGCCATGTGACTGCGCGCACATCGGTAACAGCGTCGGTTGGACTTTATCCATTGACTCACCTCGTCGGCGGTCATCTTCTTGAACGTGTCACAGTGTGACAGCCAGTGTTCCTTTTCGCAGTACGGGCATACAATCTTCCACTTCTCTTTCATCGAGGGGGTACTGTGGTTCTTGTTGCTCGGTACTGATTCGGCTTGGTGCATGACGGTCACCAGCCTGCGGCCATCGTTTGCTCTCCTAGGTCCCTCTCTGGAGCTTGGTGCGCTCCGCACGAACGTATCCAATCGTAGGCTGTTGACTTCTCTCGCCAGGAAGTCGGCTAGGTCTAGGAGGGATGGCTCGGGACCGTTAGGATCACGGTGGTCTCTTTGCCGCCTGAAGCGCTCTTGTCGGGTGGGCGGAAGCTTCTCTAATATCCTCTCAACATTAGAGTTCGCGTACAGTTCGTGCATACCCTTTTCCTTTTGTGCCCCCAGCATCCCTACCAGGGATTGTACCTTGATAGACAGGTC
This sequence comes from Notolepis coatsorum, assembly GCF_963971535.1. Taxonomy (NCBI): domain Eukaryota; kingdom Metazoa; phylum Chordata; class Actinopteri; order Aulopiformes; family Paralepididae; genus Notolepis; species Notolepis coatsorum. Next base: position 41,073,866 of record NC_140173.1, on the reverse strand, counting down.
ATCTAGTGAGCGATTGTCTGTGGCTGGGGGTAGACGGTCAATATTCCTTATCTCTTGTATTACGTAGTCCCATATGCGTCCATAACGTTGGTCGAGGGCTGCTAGAGCCGCGGTGTATGGGGTAGTAGAGGTAGAATATGCCAGCGCTATATTGTGCGCTCTGGGCACCTTCAGGTGCTTGAGTAGGATAGCATACTTGTACGGTTCATCTGGTACATCGGACATCATTGTCTCTAAGCACATTCGTAGCTCTGTGTACTGTGCTCTGTTCTCGTGTGTGAAGTCCGGGAACGTCGGTGTGCCAAGGTACGATGCCATGGATGGCTGGCACATCGGTGAGCGTTGGAGGAGAGGCCTCCTAGGCGAGTCTCCTCTTACGCGTCGTGGTGGGCTGGTACCTGTCGGGTACCAAGGCCCGTGTACCCAGGTGCTGTTCCTCGGGGCTGGTCGTGCGTCAAGCTCACCCGTGAATTGAGTCGGGGGTCTGTAGCGCAGAGCCGCGGGGGTAAAGTCTGGGCTGTACTGGACCTCCTGGTCCTGTGGAGTACGATGCTGCTGTTGGGCTTGACTTTCCTCCTCTCCCTCTTCTTCTTCCTCTGCCAGGTCATCTAGATCCTGTAATCTTCTATTTAGTCTCTCAGCGGCGTAGGCCGGTTCTTCCCTGTTGCTGGGTCTCGCATGGACCGGTCGGGGAAGGGGTTCGGAGAGGGGTATAGGCTCTTTCGGTTGGCCCGGCTCAGGGTCGCTGGATCGGGTAGGGGAGGGTGCCCTAGACCCTTGTCTTGACGAGGCCCTGGAGCTCCGTGCGGAGGGAGGGGGGGTTACCCTGGCAATCAGTTGCTCCATTATCTGCGCTTGTAATCGGTCGCGCTCGGCTTCGCGCTTGATGTGAGCGAGGTCGCGCTCTGCTTCGCGCTGGGCTTGGGCTGCGTCGCGCTGTGCATTGGCGGCTCCGCGCTGTGCATCGGCGGCGGCGCGCTGGGCTTCGGCGCGGTCTCTTTCCATATTCTCTTCCGTCTGGAGGCGTCTAGTCTCTAGGCGTATGCGGTCTTCGTCACTCCGTTGCTGCGCCTGGAAGCGCTCTCGCTGGGTCGCAGAGTGTTCGCGTTCACTAAGGGCTTGCGCTTGGAGTTGCGCGTGGAAGCGTTCTCGTTCCATGGAAGAATGGTCGCGCTCGCTAAGCGTCTGTGCTTGGAGTCGATCGCGTTCAGTGGAGGCTGCCAGGGTGGCGATAAAGGCCTGCGCCAGCATCTTGTCCGCCTCGCTGGGGGAAGACACTGATGGAGGTGATCGGCTTCTGGCAGTGCTCGTTGGAGATCCGTTCTCCTGTCGCGCTCCGAGGAGGTCTATCTCCTGGGTGCGCGTCTCTTCTGGTGGTGGGTCGGGCTCCGTCCCTGGAAGGCTTTCTTTATCCTGGAGCTCTCCGGGGACTGCCTCGTCGACGTTGGCGGGGGGTAAAGTCATGTCAGGTCCCTCCTGGTCCCCCCTGTGAGCTTGGTCAGTTACGTTAGAACCCACTAGGGTCTCTACTGGCGGGGTCGCCTGGTCGGTAGGGTTTGACATACTTTTACTATCCGCTTTTTCCGCGTTTAACGTCTGTAGAAAGCTAGGTAGTAGACTGGCAGCGTAGTCCTCTAGGTAATGAGGTGGCTGCCGTCTGCGCTGCGGGCGATCTATTTTAGGAGAACCGTTTGTGGAGTGTTCATCATTGGCCATGTCAATATTAATATTATATTAATATTACGCTAGTTACCCTCCGGCTCGAAGGACCAATTGTAACTGAGGGGTACAATTCCCTGACTGTATTAAATAAGTATGGTATCATTAAACCACTACTGTCTTATGTACATTACTACTGGCCATACAGTACACAGGTATATGAGATGAACACCTCCACAATGACACGGTTCCACACAAATCTTGGTTAGAATAATATTTATTAGCAGCAATAATAGTATATTACATTACTTTACTTAGAGTCGCGCTTGTAAGGCGAAGAATGTGCGTGAGTAAGTCAAGAGCGTAAGTCCATTAGAATATTACGCAGGAGATAATGAATACCACCTGTATCTTAGGAATTATATCTATGGTACACTAGTAGGGCAGCGGGAGATACTAGTAGGGTCCCTCTGGTTGTAGGCCAGCAGGGGGGAGGATTTGTCGGTAACGAAAGTCTGGGTCAACGAAGAATAAGGAGACTCCAGGTACAGGAGACGGTGCAATAATCTCTTGTTCCGCAGACGAATAACAGCTATTCTCCGGTATGCAGCTCCGCATGGAAGAAAGCTAGCCAGCCTCAGGCGTCCTAGAGGCGGGCTCGACGTTGCTCCTCACAGGGTAAATCCCACACAATTGTGGGTGTAGACGATTCTCCGCTCCATCAGCTACAGGACCAAAGCAAATATAATCCAGCCGAAAAGGGCTATGTAGTCGTCGGGTAGGTTATCCAGTGTACATATCCACACGGTCCTCGTCTAGGGCTCCTCGGATGACGGCACCAGGTTAAGCCGCCCAGCCTGGATAAGCACACTAGCTGGTACGAGGAAGTGTTGGTAATGCTGGTCGCTGTAGAACGGTAGCCGCACGATACACTATACATAAATAGACTATTACTGAAATAATAGAATAGGTCGAACTCGACGGTACAGCGTTAAACTCTGATACTTCAGCTATCAATTCGCACGCGGTCTCAAGGCTCTATTTTGGGGCCAAACGGGCCCTACTTCACAGCACGTTGTATCGTGGTGTGAGGCTTCACTTATTGGGTAACTCTACTTCTGTATTCACCTGCGCCGTATTTATACGTTAGGTGAACAAACTAGTACCAGCCTTATTCCTGTCTCGTATTCTTGCGCAGAGCCGGTCATGTCCAGGCATGTCTTTGGCGGTGACTTTGAACTAGACCTTGGGGGTATGGCAGTGGCGCCTAAGGGACCGCTGTCCAATAAGAGAACGAAATATTATGGTCTGTACTAGGTAAAGGGATATTCCGTGTATATGTACAAAGAATATACAAAGGATATCAGACGATATACAAATACTATACAATATATATCAAGCAATAAATATATATATATTCGGTTTAATCTGATCCTTCGTAACACTCAGCGTTCATTGCATATATCTCGCTTCAGCATATATACACTGAATAATTTCACAAATGTACCTTTAAATGCCAGCATTCATCTGGCCACACCCCCATCCGCTTACCTATATAAGCAGGGGTGGTGCCACACACTCATCTCCTTCCCAACAAATTTCATCACAATGAATGAATGAAAAATCAAGGGCCTGCAGCGTCATCTAAACGCTGAGCGTTCACTAAGTGTTGACAGAACTTGGTTATAGTCATAACCTAACGTTCTGTTCCACACTAGCTCACGCTCAGCGTTCATTGCATAATAGGAGCTGAGCGGGAGCTAGAAGCTCGACAAATGTACCCTGCTGAGGCCCCCCACAACCATCAGACCAGGGAAGGCCGAGCCCCCCCGACCCACCCTAATGGAGGGCATCCCCCCTATTGGTGGCTTCACGGGAGGGTGACGGACCCGACCGTGCGAAGAGGCACTCAAGCAACTCAACGCACAGGGTGAGCAGACCGTGGCTTGACCCCACGACTACACACACGCACAACCCGCATGCCACCCGGGAACGAACGGAGGGAAACAACCTCGTTACTGCCCCCAGAATCACGGGGTCAAGGGCAAACCCAACCCCGTGGCAAGGCCGTAGCAGCGGAGCGCGAAGGAAGACCCAGACCCACCAAGAGGACTGGACTCCCTGGAACGGGGGCCCGGAGAAGTCCATGATGCCAGCATCAAGACCCCACCAGGTGGGCACGTAGTGCCGCGCCCCCCACATCGCCAGCGTATTCGGACAAAAGCCCCTCAGCCGAGCGGGCCCTGTCCCCCCAATAGTACACCGCCTGGCACACTGACCCTGCAACAGGCAGTCAGCATGGCCGTAAGCACACAAAAAAGGTTAACCAACGGAAGCGGGCAGCGCACCGGGGAAAAACCAGGCAACAGGCTATTAACCCTAGCCTGGAGACTGCGGACGAGACAGGCGCCAGAGGGGACAGCTGAACACAGCCGCCCCGGCGGAAGGAGCGGAATCTGGCGGCGTTGCATGACCAAGCCTCCATTCAAAAACCCCCACCCAGAGGGTTTGAGGCAGAGAAGGCTGACACGATTGGCAGACGTCATGAACGTGCAGGGGCACCCTCAACCGGTGAACCCGAGAGTTGACACTGCTCCAACACACCAGGGAATCAACCACCTTGGCGTTACCCAATGCGGTGGTTGTTCCTATAACTCCTCAAGAAAAAACACACCTGCGGGTATATACCGCTGTACAAGTGTTTCAGTTTTCAAAAAAGGGTTAACCCAGGCCTACGGGTCGACGAAACATTACTTCGGACCCGGCCTGGCGATACGGGAAGCACAGGGTCACCAGAGGAGGTCAAAGCCCACCCCAACAGGCCCCTCTTCGCCATGCGTGAGAGAGGAGCGAAAAAGAATGGAGAACCAGCCCCTAAGCACACCGTACTTGGTATTCCCAGGCGGTCTCCCAACCAAGTACTAACCAGGACCAACCTGTGTAGCGGCCGAGATCTGACGAGATCGAGCGTGTACAGGTTGGCATGGCCGTAAGCCATTACAACAGTGCTGAGTAAAAACGTACCCAACCAGGGTCTCCATAGCGCTTAACCCTGTGACACCCGGACCGACCTGGCATTTTTCCCCCTGAAAAAAGCCCAAGTCCCTCAGGGTACCAGAACAGATCTGCATCCCCGGCGGACAACGGGTTCAACTGATCCGGACCAGCGTGACCAGAACCAGTCCCGTGCCCTAACCACGCCGACATGCCTACTCCAGGAGAAAGGGCAGATATGCGTGTCGATCTTAACATGAAAAGAAGGCGCCACCCAGACGTTCGGGCGAACCGCGCCTGGTGGCCCACCCCAAGGGCGTGAGACCCCTCTACATATGTTCAGATCCATTCCGTCATCATCCCCCAGCCATGAACGAGAATCCGTCGATAACCAACCCAGGTCGTGGGATGTGGTCGTCGGAAGAGGAAAAACCCCCATCTCAGTCGCTTCATAAAAACGCCATTTTAACCACAAGCAACCAAGGCGTGCCAGACAGTCGCCTGTTTACAGCGAGCTAGCACTATACGTGCGTCGGGACACACCCCCATCAATGAACAGGCTATTTAGACCTGTCATTGAATCCCCAAGGCGCCCAGGGGAACGACAAGAGGGGTGTGACACTTCCTAACTCCAACACTTTTTGAATAGAAAAGAAGGAAGCATCAACAGTATGTATCCCAGTCTACACAGCCGGGGGTAAAATTTGTTCACATTTTTACATCCCACCACCCTCCCATAGGAAGGAGACGGGGATCCCCAGAGAGACTTCCCACGCGAGCTGTACAGATTGAAAAGAATATATTGCACCTTGAGCCATGTAAAAAATTGGTTTTAGGGCTCTCCGGGGAAGAGGCACTGAACCCATACACACTCAATAATCGAATTGAATCGAATACATATACAATAGAATAGGACACCTTCTAGAGGGTCCACTCACTTTGACAATCTGAGGAGGAAGGCTCTGTACTCTGATGGAGGCTCCCTCACATGGAAGAAGGCGTCCGAACTCACAGAAGGCCCGAATAGGCGCTTGGTGAGGAGGAGCCCTGACCACCCCCCTGAAACAGATCCATCACATGGACCTGAACAGCACACGGAAGTCCTACCAACAGAGACGCGCACGGTGACGTACTCTATGGCGGGGGAATTTCTGCGGTGCACACGCCCAATATACCAGGCCGTGGGACCAGGAAACTCCCTCCCCCCCCCCGTAACGTGCCGAACCGCAACGTGACGGGAACCTTGAAGGACAGGGGGTGTACCCCTGACCGACAGAAACAAGGGGGAGAGGAAAGGTTACCAGTTCACCCCTTTACGACCCCACACCCATGATACGATGTAATGACAAAAAAAGAATATGACACAGTCATAGTCAGCTCTATGAAGCGTTTGACAGCTCCACACAGCGCATGAGCTAACCTGCTATCTGATTTTTACTAAGGAAAAAACACAGAATAGAGAGGGCTCTAAGAGCACCGGTCCAACACACACATGTGCTTCTGTGGCCAGTCCAACCCAGTTGTAGGTCACATGACACACACAACCCATCATCACCTACAAAAAATGGCAAAAACACTCTACAGAGGAACGCCGTTTTTCATAATGAGAGAATACATAATTCTCGATTAGTATCGTCCACAGGCCTTGCTAAGCACACACGACAGCGACCAAACAATCTTTTCTTTTAGGAAAATAAAGTTTCTCCAGCAGTTTTAGCATAACCTCAGCAATCAAGCTAAGGGTTACATCGCATCCCTACCACACAAAAGACACAACGTAGTGCAACATGTCTGATAGGAGGATGAAAAAGTCCCCAGGGAACCGGGGGGAAACACAATCCTCTTATTTTACCCTTAATACGGCCAGTTAAAACAGGAAAACCTGTTAATATGTGAACACTGTTCATTGTCATCACAGGCTGAGAAAAGAACATTCTTTTACTCACTTGTCACTAAGCATAGCGTCATAGGTTAGTTACCTTAGTTGTGAGTACACGGTACATAACAACACACATGATGTTTCTCACACAACAACCAGATCATTTTCACATCTGTAACAACCCGATTTGCACGGAGAAGCTAACTGCCAGTGACAAAGACAGTTCACACATAACTCGCGTCGTATCCTAAATGCATTGCAGCAACACACGTTTAGGGAAAACATCGTCATTCACAAAACATTTAGAAAAGTAAAACCAGAAGACGTGTTATAAGGTCTGGTCAAACCTTGTCCTACCCGGAACGTAGATCAGCGAAGTGCAGTCACAAGACACCGTAGAACACAGCCGTCCTGTGTTGTTCAATCCGGGCAGCGTCGCCGCTCCAACCAGTCGCTACAGTCCTCTTTGTTGACGCAATCCCCGTCCAGGCTCAGGGCAGGGTCGACGAACATCCCCTGTCAAGGATGACGTCGTAGTCAAGAGTGTAAAACATGTTACAATCAAAGCACGTACAACAGAGTAGCATTAAGCTAACGGCCGCTCCAACCGTCGGTCGCCATTACCCCTGCTCGCGAGACGCCGAGCGAACGGCGCACGCGACCAGAGGGGAGCTCACGGCGGCGCGCGAGTAGCAGAAGCTACCTCGCACTGGCCTTGTCCGATAGCAGCAAGCTAACGTTTCCTAGTGATCACAACAGCTAGCGCCGCAGCTAACAGCTGACTGGCTAACAGTAGGCCCACCTCTGTAGGCCACGCAGTGAACCCAGCAGGCTAACGCCGCAGCTAACAGCTGACTGGCTAACCGTAAGCTAAGCAGCTATCACCTGAACTTTGTACACAATGACATAACACTCACCCAGACAGGCCGCCGTTCTGAAACTCTCCTCACTTTTTAAGCGAAAAGAGAAACAAGATGTCACACAGCTTTACAACAGTGATTTTACCAACACCCGACGGAATCAGCACAATACCAAACTGGCTTGTGTAGCTGACTTGAACATGGATCTGCCGCTATCGCACATCCATGCACATATCTCCTCGTGAAGGAATACTTTCATTCGGATATGAAAGAAGGGGCTTAACACGGGACAGAGAGATATCCACTCGTCCAGAACACACAGGGATCACCAGTGTTAATGGTCGCGGCCCACTAGTTAAAACTACAATGGTCTTCAGACCAAGGTCTTCTGTCGCCTAGGTGGCTGAACAAAGGACCCTAGCCTGGGGCCGGTTTCCATAAACATTGTCAAGTAGCCCCCATAGCACTAACAGACAAGTGAAGCCCGCCAGCAACAGTACTCACCCAACCTGAAAACCCACCGCTTCTCACAACAGCGGTGCGTCCGACAGTTCAGCTGTGGCCTGACATGTTTCACCCCAACAAACACAGCAAGGAACTGCAGTTGAGAAGCATGCAGCGGCGTGCTCCCAATACGAAAACCGGTGGAGGGTTTTTAGAAAGATCACCATCTTCCAGACACTCCAGTGACGAAGACAACATTGCCGTATTTTCTCGAAAATAGTGAGAGAGAAAATAAAGATATGATGTCAACGTATCTCCTTGTTCTTCCTTTCCTTGTAAACAATATTTTTCTCCACGTCAAGTGGGCATATGAGCAACACGTTGCTTGTGATGAAATTTGAGAAGGAGATGAGTGTGTGGCACCACCCCTGCTTATATAGGTAAGCGGATGGGGGTGTGGCCAGATGAATGCTGGCATTTAAAGGTACATTTGTGAAATTATTCAGTGTATATATGCTGAAGCGAGATATATGCAATGAACGCTGAGCGTGAGCTAGTGTGGAACAGAACCATACCTGAGTACACATGAACCATACCTGAGTACATGAACCATACCTGAGTAAATTAACCATACCTGAGTACACATTAACCATACCTGAGTACATGAACCATACTTGAGTACATGAACTATACTTGAGTACATGAACCATACCTGAGTACACATGAACCATACCTGAGTACACATTAACCATACCTGAGTACACATTAACCATACCTGAGTACATGAACCATACCTGAGTACATGAACCATACCTGAGTACATGAACTATACCTGAGTACATGAACCATACCTGAGTACACATTAACCATACCTGAGTACATGAACCATACCTGAGTACATGAACTATACCTGAGTACATGAACCATACCTGAGTACACATTAACCATACCTGAGTACATGAACCATACCTGAGTACATGAACTATACCTGAGTACATGAACCATACCTGAGTACACATTAACCATACCTGAGTACATTAACCATACCTGAGTACACATGAACCATACCTGAGTACACATTAACCATACCTGAGTACACATTAACCATACCTGAGTACACATTAACCATACCTGAGTACATGAACCATACCTGAGTACATGAACCATACCTGGGTACACATGAACCCTACCTGAGTACATTAACCATACCTGAGTACACATTAACCATACCTGAGTACATGAACCATACCTGAGTACACATTAACCATACCTGAGTACATGAACCATACCTGAGTACACATTAACCATACCTGAGTACATTAACCATACCTGAGTACACATGAACCATTCCTGAGTACACATTAACCATACCTGAGTACACATGAACCATACCTGAGTACATGAACCATACCTGAGTAAATTAACCATACCTGAGTACATGAACCATACTTGAGTACATGAACTATACTTGAGTACATGAACTATACCTGAGTACATGAACCATACCTGAGTACACATTAACCATACCTGAGTACACATGAACCATACCTGAGTACACATTAACCATACCTGAGTACACATTAACCGTACCTGAGTACACATTAACCATACCTGAGTACATGAACCATACCTGAGTACACATTAACCATGCCTGAGTACACATTAACCATACCTGAGTACACATTAACCATACCTGAGTACACATTAACCATACCTGAGTACATGAACCATACCTGAGTACATTAACCATACCTGAGTACATTAACCATACCTGAGTACATTAACCATACCTGAGTACACATTAACCGTACCTGAGTACATTAACCATACCCGAGTACACATTAACCATACCTGAGTACATGAACCATACCTGAGTACACATTAACCATACCTGAGTACATGAACCATACCTGAGTACACATTAACCATACCTGAGTACATTAACCATACCTGAGTACACATGAACCATTCCTGAGTACACATTAACCATACCTGAGTACACATTAACCATACCTGAGTACACATGAACCATACCTGAGTACATGAACCATACCTGAGTAAATTAACCATACCTGAGTACATGAACCATACTTGAGTACGTGAACTATACTTGAGTACATGAACTATACCTGAGTACATGAACCATACCTGAGTACACATTAACCATACCTGAGTACACATGAACCATACCTGAGTACACATTAACCATACCTGAGTACACATTAACCGTACCTGAGTACACATTAACCATACCTGAGTACATGAACCATACCTGAGTACACATTAACCATGCCTGAGTACACATTAACCATACCTGAGTACATGAACCATACCTGAGTACATGAACTATACCCGAGTACATGAACCTTACCTGAATACACATTAACCATACCTGAGTACACATTAACCATACCTGAGTACACATTAACCATACCTGAGTACACATTAACCATACCTGAGTACACATTAACCATACCTGAGTACATTAACCATACCTGAGTACATTAACCATACCTGAGTACATTAACCATACCTGAGTACACATTAACCATACCTGAGTACATTAACCATACCTGGGTACACATTAACCATACCTGAGTACACATTAACCATACCTGAGTACACATGAACCATACCTGAGTACATGAACCATACCTGAGTAAATTAACCATACCTGAGTACATGAACCATACTTGAGTACGTGAACTATACTTGAGTACATGAACTATACCTGAGTACATGAACCATACCTGAGTACACATTAACCATACCTGAGTACACATGAACCATACCTGAGTACACATTAACCATACCTGAGTACACATTAACCGTACCTGAGTACACATTAACCATACCTGAGTACATGAACCATACCTGAGTACACATTAACCATGCCTGAGTACACATTAACCATACCTGAGTACACATTAACCATACCTGAGTACACATTAACCATACATGAGTACACATTAACCATACCTGAGTACATTAACCATACCTGAGTACATTAACCATACCTGAGTACACATTAACCATACCTGAGTACATTAACCATACCTGGGTACACATTAACCATACCTGAGTACACATTAACCATACCTGAGTACATGAACCATACCTGAGTACACATTAACCATGCCTGAGTACACATTAACCATACCTGAGTACATGAACCATACCTGAGTACATGAACTATACCTGAGTACACATTAACCATACCTGAGTACATGAACCATACCTGAGTACACATTAACCATACCTGAGTACACATTAACCATACCTGAGTACACATTAACCATACCTGAGTACATTAACCATACCTGAGTACATTAACCATACCTGAGTACATTAACCATACCTGAGTACATTAACCATACCTGAGTACACATTAACCGTACCTGAGTACATTAACCATACCTGAGTACACATTAACCATACCTGAGTACACATTAACCATACCTGAGTACACATGAACCATACCTGAGTACATGAACCATACCTGAGTACACATTAACCATACTTGAGTACATGAACCATACCTGAGTACACATGAACCATACCTGAGTACACATTAACCATACCTGAGTACACATTAACCATACCTGAGTACATTAACCATACCTGAGTACACATGAACCATACCTGAGTACACATTAACCATACCTGAGTACACATTAACCATACCTGAGTACACATTAACCATACCTGAGTACATGAACCATACCTGAGTACACATTAACCATACCTGAGTACATGAACTATACCTGAGTACACATTAACCATACCCGAGTACATGAACCATACCTGAGTACACATTAACCATACCTGAGTACACATTAACCATACCTGAGTACACATTAACCATACCTGAGTACATGAACCATACCTGAGTACATGAACCATACCTGGGTACACATGAACCATACCTGAGTACACATTAACCATACCTGAGTACACATTAACCATACCTGAGTACATTAACCATACCTGAGTACATTAACCATACCTGAGTACACATTAACCATACCTGAGTACATTAACCATACCTGAGTACATTAACCATACCTGAGTACACATTAACCATACCTTAGTACAGGAACCATACCTGAGTACACATTAACCATACCTGAGTACACATTAACCATACCTGAGTACACATTAACCGTACTCAAGACGATCTTTTCATGTGGACCTGGGTGGCTTGTTGACCCGTGCCAGAGTACCATTAGTTTAGGGTGACCAAATGTCCTCTTTTGCCCGGACATGTCCTCTTTTCACGCCCTGTCCGGGGCGTCCGGGGGGGGGGGTTTATAAATTCATGGAAATGTCCGGGGTTTCATTGTTTTTCAGTTTCAGTTTCAGCATGTCCTCTTTTTTGGAAATCAAAATATGGTCACCCTAAAAGTTTACACTAATAAAAGGAACTGGACTTTGGGGTCAAGTGCATTGGGGTCCAGGTCCCTCTGGTCTCCTGTCTCCTCAACGTGTGTTACTGTAGTAGCAGCCTGCCTACACAGTGCGTACAGTAAGTCCATGGTCATAACAATCCATGTGAATGATGCCAGATTGTTGGTGGCCTCTGTGGAGCGGAGAGGAGGATTAATGATCTTAACTCTCTTTATGTTGCCTCTCATTCCGCGCCTGCAAATCAATAAGCCACTAATTACCTTCTTCATCCTCTTTCTCTGTCTCTATCTGTACAGTCTTTCTCTGTCTGCTTCTCTCTATCTCTCTACTACCATTACCACTACTACCACTGCTGCTACTACTATTACTACAACCACTACTACTACTAGTACTACTACTACTACTACTACTACTACTACTACTACTACTACTACTACTACTACTACTACTACTACTACTACTACTACTACTACTACTACTACTACTACTACTACTACTACTACCACTACTACTACCACTACTACCACTACTACCACTACTACCACTACTACCACTACGGTACACTTGATGGGTGTTTAGCTGGGGTGGAAGGTGTAGAAAATATTCTTATTGGGGACTGAAACACGGATATGCTACGTAAAGAAGCACCCATCTTCAAGGCCTTCAGTCGGTTTTGTGATCTGCACGGTTTCAGCCAGCTAATCACCCAACCCACAAGAGTATGTGATTCAACACAAACTACCATTGATCTCATCCTAACCTGAAGTCCATGATCTCCAACAAAGGGGTGATAGCATGCGGGTTAAGTGATCATTATATGATATTCTGTATCCGCAAAAAGCTCAAACAAAAGGCTGGCTGTCACAAAACAGTCACATCTTGGGACCTCAAAACCTACCGCCCTGTTTCTATTATGACTTTTACCTCCATCTCAAAAGTCATGGAAAAAAATTTGTACGAACAGGTCGAAAAGTATCTTGCGGAAAAATTCTAACCTGGGAATTCCAACCTGGCTTCAGAACATCCCACTCCACTGACACATGCCTTCTCTATTTGAACGACCACATCAAACAAGAGGTGGACGCGGGCAAATACTGCAGCATGGTCATGCTGGACCTACAAAAGGCCTTCGACACTGTCAATCACTCCATTCTGATTGACAAGCTAAAAACAATTGGTTTTGATAGACTATCAGTGAGCTGGATGCAATCCTACCTGGAGGGGAGAGCTAAGCGCAGCCAGAGGAAGACCAGACACTTGCACTCACTACAGCCAGCTACACACGGCAGCTAATCGGCAGCATCCTCATGCAAATGAAGGATCGATTTAAAGATCACCTGCTGTCTGTTGCATTGCTGGATTTGCAACTGTTTGCGCAATTCAAGCTGACATTTCTCCGAAGCAGAGCTCAGGAGCCTGGCTGAGAGCTACGGAGCACAGTTTGACCGTGCCAGACTCAGAGCTGAGCTCAAAGTGATGTATGACATGACAAACTTTTAAGGGAAGAGCCCAAGTGATTTACTGACTTTTCTGAGGAGCACAGGGCTTTGCAGTCAGCATGTCACAACTTTATGCCCTCACATGCTTGATCCTAACAATACCAGTGTCCATAGCTTCAGTTGAGCGATCTTTCTCGGCTCTCAAGCGCATGAAAAACATATGCAAGAAATTCAACCGGACAAACATGACTGTCGGCACTGGCATCTATCTCCATAGAGAAGGAGCTGCTCAGTCATCTTACATAGCGCACTGAGTCGCGAAGCGGTCGTCCCGAGTTCGTTTCCCAGTCCCGGCGACCATTTGCCGCATGTCTTCCCTACCTCTCCTCCTGTTCTCCCTCTCTCCCTCTATCGGTCCTGTGTGGCCAGAAAAAGCTGAAAATGCTATAAATAAAAGTTACCAAAAAAAAAAAGCAGGAGGCGCAACTGCTTTATACAAATGTTGTGGTTTATGCAACATTGTTTATTGTTGTTGTATCTGTATGGAATTGCTGGAGGTTTCCAAAAGAGACCGCAATTGGGCAGTTGTGATTCAGTGTGCAGTGATTGTGGCTATACTTGAATATATTAAATGTATTTGTTGGAGTTGTGCAAGTGACTGGTGAACACTGTTAACCTTACACACTGCAAACAAATATATAATCGTATCAAGTGAAAATATCTTGTATTTAGTACAATAAGTCCTATATTGAATTGAATTTAATATTTTTAATCTTGTTAACATGTAACTTAACTTTTCTTAAAACAAGATTGTGTTTTTCTTGTTAACAAAGATAATAAAGAACCTTCTCTCCTGTGTCTCCTCTACTCTGTCTCCCTCTCAGCCTTCCTACTGTCTCAATAAAGAACCTTCTCTCCTGTGTCTCCCCTACTCTATCTCCCTCTCAGCCTTCCTACTGTCTCAATAAAGAACCTTCTCTCCTGTGTCTCCTCTACTCTGTCTCCCTCTCAGCTTTCCTACTGTCTCAATAAAGAACCTTCTCTCCTGTGTCTCCTCTACTCTGTCTCCCTCTCAGCCTTCCTACTGTCCCAATAAAGAACCATCTCTCCTGTGTCTCCTCTACTCTGTCTCCCTCTCAGCCTTCCTACTGTCTCAATAAAGAACCTTATCTCCTGTGTCTCCCCTACTCTGTCTCCCTCTCAGCCTTTCTACTGTCTCAATAAAGAACCTTCTCTCCTATCTCCTCTACTCTGTCTCCCTCTCAGCCTTCATACTGTCTCAATAAAGAACCTTCTCTCCTGTGTCTTTACTCTGTCTCCCTCTTAGCCTTCCTACTGTCTCAAAAAAGAACCTTCTCTCCTGTGTCTCTCCTACTCTGTCTCCCTCTCAGCCTTCCTACTGCCTCAATAAAGAACCTTCTCTCCTGTGTCTCTCCTACTCTGTCTCCCTCTCAGCCTTCCTACTGTCTCAATAAAGAACCTTCTCTCCTGTCTCCTCGACTCTGTCTCCCTCTCAGCCTTCCTACTGTCTCAATAAAGAACCTTCTCTCCTGTGTCTCCCCTACTGTGTCTCCCTCTCAGCCTTCCTACAGTCTCAATAAAGAACCTTCTCTCCTGTGTCTCCCCTACTCTCTCTCCTTCTCAGCCTTCCTACTGTCTCAATAAAGAACCTTCTCTCATGTGTCTCCTCTACTCTGTCTCCCTCTTAGCCCTCCTACTGTCTCAATAAAGAACCTTCTCTCCTGTGTCTCCTCTACTCTGTCTCCCTCTCAGCCTTCCTACTGTCTCAATAAAGAACCTTCTCTCCTGTGTCTCCTCTACTCTGTCTCCCTCTTAGCCTTCCTACTGTCTCAAAAAAGAACATTCTCTCCTGTGTCTCTCCTACTCTGTCTCCCTCTCAGCCTTCCTACTGTCTCAATAAAGAACCTTCTCTCCTGTGTCTCCCCTACTCTGTCTCCCTCTCAGCATTCCTACTGTCTCAATAAAGAACATTCTCTCCTGTGTCTCTATTCTGTCTCCCTCTCAGCCTTCCTACTGTCTCAATAAAGAACCTTCTCTCATGTGTCTCTCCTACTCTGTCTCCCTCTCAGCCTTCCTACTGTCTCAATAAAGAACCTTCTCTCCTGTGTCTCCCCTACTCTGTCTCCCTCTCAGCCTTCCTACTGTCTCAATAAAGAACCTTCTCTCATGTTTCTCCTCTACTCTGTCTCCCTCTCAGCCTTCCTACTGTCTCAATAAAGAACATTCTCTCCTGTGTCTCCTCTACTCTGTCTCGCTCTCAGCCTTCCTACTATCTCAATAAAGAACCTTCTCTCCTGTGTCTACTCTACTCTGTCTCCCTCTCAACCTTCCTACTGTTGTATAGTTTCAGAGTGATCTGGGCTAATTCCTGGAAGCTGCGTTATGGAGCGTTATGTGAATTTTGCTAAAGGCGTTCGTGTTGCTCGCCTGGACACATTACTATTTCCAAATCAAAGGTATATAATAGGTATTATGTGTCATCATGAATTCATCAAGGGGGGGGGGGTTGTCTTTCGATGCTCTGATCGTCAGCAAAGGCATACGTTTTGAATACTACATACGTTGATTGTTGCGATCGATGTGAAATCATTGTTGGATCAAAGTAGGATTGATGTCATATAGTCCTTACCTTTACTAGGATGTATCCCAAAAAGAATATTCCAATTGTCTGATCACGATTTCCGGTATTGATGTCCATCGGGTCCCTGACATGAAATGGCACAAAATATGCATGAAGTGTGCTGAACGTGTTCCAAAGTGCTCGGAGGAAGCGATTCACTTGCCTGAGTCCAAATTCTCCACCCGGACTATATATAATGTAACACACAGTGTGAAATAAGGTTTCAAAGGGTGGGCGATTCTGCCACCTACAGTAGCAGGATTCGGCCTGCATTGCACTCTCGGCATCTCAGAATGAGTTCCAATGGTAACACCGAGGTCCGTGAGACTGTATAGAATTAAAAAAATGTATAAAAGAAAAAATGATGAAAGCGATCGAAAACCTGACTATACTCGGGTTCTGGCGCTCAACGGTTGGCGAGATAACCCGACTATAGTTTAGTGTGAGGTCTGCACTGAGGTCTGTACTGAGGTTTGCACTGAGGTCTGTACTGAGGTCTGTACTGAGGTCTGTACTGAGGTCTGTACTGAGAGACTCTCTGTGAGGTCTGCACTGAGGTCTGTACTAAGGTCTGTACTGAGGTCTGTACTGAGGTCTGTACTGAGGTCTGTACTGAGGTCTGCACTGAGGTCTGTACTGAGGTCTGTACAGAGGTCTGTACTGAGGTCTGTACTGAGAGGCTCTCTGTGAGGTCTGTACTGAGGTATGTACTGAGGTCTGTACTGAGGTCTGCACTGAGGTCTGTACTGAGGTCTGTACTGAGAGACTCTCTGTGAGGTCTGCACTGAGGTCTGTACTAAGGTCTGCACTGAGGTCTGTACTGAGGTCTGTACTGAGGTCTGTACTGAGGTCTGTACTGAGAGGCTCTCTGTGAGGTCTGTACTGAGGTCTGTACTGAGGTCTGTACTGAGGTCTGCACTGAGGTCTGTACTGAGGTCTGTACTGAGGTCTGTCCTGAGTTCTGTACTGAGGTCTGTACTGAGCTGAGGTCTGTACTGAGGTCTGTACTGAGGTCTGTACTGAGGTCTGTACTGAGCTGAGTTCTGTACTGAGGTCTGTACTGAGGTCTGTACTGAGGTCTGTACTGAGGTCTGTACTGAGAGGCTCTCTGTGAGGTCTGTACTGAGGTCTGTACTGAGGTCTGTACTGCGGTCTGTACTGAGGTCTGCACTGAGGTCTGTACTGAGGTCTGTCCTGAGTTCTGTACTGAGGTCTGTACTGAGCTGAGGTCTGTACTGAGCTGAGGTCTGTACTGAGGTCTGTACTGAGGTCTGTACTGAGCTGAGTTCTGTACTGAGGTCTGTACTGAGCTGAGGTCTGTACTGAGGTCTGTACTGAGGTCTGCACTGAGGTCTGTACTGAGGTCTCCATGGTTCCTCTTCCCGCTCAGCTACTTGATACCAAGAAAATCTAAATAGCCGCCAGAGAGGCCGATAATTCCTGTCCCTATCTCAACAACCGAGGGGTATGAAATATGCTACAGATTGCGTATGGATCAATGAAGTATTTAATAGTATGACGTGTAACCTTTTTAAGATTATTGATTTGTGCAGCGTGCGAGATGAGGAGTCAATTCGGAGCGTATTGACCGCGCTGGTGTTGTGATACAGGGAGCGAGGGCCTTTGGCTCCGGGCAGGCGCTCTCGACACCACAGTTATTGACCTCGCCGACCTTCTGGCTGCAGAAATATACATCCTCCCCGACATGATGGGCATGGCGCTGTGTCCACGCGACAAATAGCTTGTCCTGAAACCCTGTATTTAGTTACCGTAGTTATTAATTAATTATCCTATTGCCCGCGGGCCGCGTCCTGTGGTAACCTCATGAGTTTAGTATTGTTTGCTACTTTATCAGGTGCTTATTAAAAGGAGCACATTTATATTCACTGTGCTCTTTGGATTGGTTGGTGTGTGTGTGTGTGTGTGTGTGTGTGTTCAAGTTCAAGTTCAAGTTTCTTTATTAGGTGACATGCAAAGATACAGAATACCTTCACATGGAATGCTTTTTTCTGTTATGCTCCTATGAGGATCATAGGACGCTTGGATCATACACATACAGCTCATTACAGTAATATCCACAATTATTACATTTTAGATAGTAATAATGGTACAGAGCCTTGAGACAAACATGCATATTCACCACCGCAAACAGACTGGCAGCCGTCATAGGCAGCGCCATTTACGGAAGGAGGGGGGAGTGGGTTGGGGTTGTTACATGGCTGTAGGGGGGGGGGGGGGGGGGGGGGGTGATCCCTCACACGAGGCAGCCGACAGTGCAGCGCCCTGTTTCGACCTTGGTCCAGGAATTTGTTTTGTGTGTGTGTGTGTGTGTGTGTGTGTGTGTGTGTGTGTGTGTGTGTGTGTGTGTGTGTGTGTGTGTGTGTGTGTGTGTGTGTGTGTGTGTGTGTGTGTGTGTGTGTGTGTGTGTGTGTGTGTGTGTGTGTGTGTGTGTGTGTGTGTGTGTGTGAGTGTACATGCATTCATCACTCGATCGTTTCCTCAATTACACATTTGGCCGAACTGCAACGCTGGACACTGTACGACCGTGCACCCTTTCATCCTCACACCCTGCACCCTTTCATCTACAGACCCTGCACCCTTTCATCCACACACCCTGCACCCTTTCATCCTCACACCCTGCACCCTTTCATCTACACACCCTGCACCCTTTCATCTACAGACCCTGCACCCTTTCATCTACACACCCTGCACCCTTTCATCTACACACCCTGCACCCTTTCATCTACAGACCCTGCACCCTTTCATCTACACACCCTGCACCCTTTCATCTACACACCCTGCACCCTTTCATCTACACACCCTGCACCCTTTCATCTACACACCCTGCACCCTTTCATCTACAGACCCTGCACCCTTTCATCTACACACCCTGCACCCTTTCATCTACACACCCTGCACCCTTTCATCTACAGACCCTGCACCCTTTCATCTACACACCCTGCACCCTTTCATCGTCACACCCTGCACCCTTTCATCTACACACCCTGCACCCTTTCATCTACGCACCCTGCACCCTTTCATCCTCACACCCTGCACCCTTTCATCCTCACACCCTGCACCCTTTCATTCTCACACCCTGCACCCTTTCATCCACACACCTTGCACCCTTTCATCTACACACCTTGCACCCTTTCATCTACACACCTTGCACCCTTTCATCCTCACACCCTGCACCCTTTCATCCACACACCTTGCACCCTTTCATCTACACACCTTGCACCCTTTCATCTACACACCCTGCACCCTTTCATCTACACACCCTGCACCCTTTCATTCTCACACCCTGCACCCTTTCATCCACACACCTTGCACCCTTTCATCCACACACCTTGCACCCTTTCATCTACACACCCTGCACCCTTTCATCCTCACACCATGCACCCTTTCATCTACACACCCTGCACCCTTTCATCCTCACACCATGCACCCTTTCATCTACACACCGTGCACCCTTTCATCTACACACCCTGCACCCTTTCATCCTCACACCCTGCACCCTTTCATCTACACACCTTGCACCCTTTCATCCACACACCTTGCACCCTTTCATCTACACACCCTGCACCCTTTCATCCACACACCCTGCACCCTTTCATCCACAGACTGTGCACCCTTTCATCGTCACACCCTGCACCCTTTCATCTACACACCCTGCACCCTTTCATCTACACACCCTGCACCCTTTCATCCTCACACACTGCACCCTTTCATCCACAGACTGTGCACCCTTTCATCCTCACACACTGCACCCTTTCATCTACACACCTTGCACCCTTTCATCTACACACCCTGCACCCTTTCATCCTCACACCCTGCACCCTTTCATCTACACACCTTGCACCCTTTCATCTACACACACCTTGCACCCTTTCATCCACACACCCTGCGCCCTTTCATCTACACACCCTGCACCCTTTCATCTACACACCCTGCACCCTTTCATCTACACACCCTGCACCCTTTCATCTACACACCCTGCACCCTTTCATCTACACACCCTACACCCTTTCATCGTCACACCCTGCACCCTTTCATCTACACACCCTGCACCCTTTCATCTACACACCCTGCACCCTTTCATCCTCACACCCTGCACCCTTTCATCCACAGAACGTGCACCCTTTCATCCACACACCGTGCACCCTTTCATCCACACACCCTGCACCCTTTCATCCTCACACCCTGCACCCTTTCATCTACACACCCTGCACCCTTTCATCTACACACCCTGCACCCTTTCATCCACAGACCGTGCACCCTTTCATCTACACACACCCTGCACCCTTTCATCCATACACCGTGCACCCTTTCATCTACACACCCTGCACCCTTTCATCCACACACCCTGCACCCTTTCATCCACACATCGTGCACCCTTTCATCCACACACCGTGCACCCTGCATTTACCCCTGCACCCCTTTAAGCTCCTGCAAAACTCCCTGTAGCACCCCCCCCCCCCCCCCCCGCAACCCCCCCTACCTCTGTTGTTATGCACATAAACTATGATATTGTGGTCTTTGTAATTATGTATTTATGTATTTAACTGCATGTAGTATGTATGTATTGTAAGTGATGTTATATGTTCTATGTTCTATGTTCTATGTTGGAACAATGCTGTAACTGCACTGAAAACAAATTCCACCAGCCTGGCTGGGTGGTCATTAAAGAATCGAATCTAATCTAATCTGCAAAGCACAGTAAACGTAGCGTTATTATTAACAGGCAGTTCCCATGGTCACCTTGCCTCCCACACACCTCCTGGCACATCTGTCTGACTCTGACTCTGGCACAGAGCCCACAGCGTCTCGTGAAGTGGGTCGACTCGCAGGTCAGGCAGGTGAGGGTCAGCGAGAGAAAGATACCCTCTGAATAACTGCACGATGCAGGGAGAGCAGTATAAAATAATATTATATTTTATAATAAGAGCTGCGGTTGTTTTAAGATCGGTAGGCCACATCTTTTACCCTTTCGACCGTCGGTTGTGTGATAGTAAAGGGTTAACCTTCTGTCGTGTGGCAGTGAAAGGGTTAAGGCCTGTTTATAGAGATACTTCCAGTGGATTTGTGTTGCCGGGGAACAGCTTGGACACACGTTCATCTTCTGTCCTCTCTCTATGATGATGAGAGGAGGATGGGTCATCTTCTGTCCTCTCTCTAGGATGATGATGAGAGGAGGATGGGTCATCTTCTGTCCTCTCTCTAGGATGATGAGAGGAGGATGGGTCATCTTCTGTCCTCTCTCTAGGATGATGAGAGGAGGATGGGTCATCTTCTGTCCTCTCTCTAGGATGATGAGAGGAGGATGGGTCATCTTCTGTCCGCTCTCTAGGATGATGAGGAGAGGATGGGTCATCTTCTGTCCGCTCTCTAGGATGATGAGAGGAGGATGGGTCATCTTCTGTCCTCTCTCTAGGATGATGAGAGGAGGATGGGTCATCTTCTGTCCGCTCTCTAGGATGATGAGGAGAGGATGGGTCATCTTCTGTCCTCTCTCTAGGATGATGAGGAGAGGATGGGTCATCTTCTGTCCGCTCTCTAGGATGATGAGAGGAGGATGGGTCATCTTCTGTCCTCTCTCTAGGATGATGAGAGGAGGATGGGTCATCTTCTGTCCTCTCTCTAGGATGATGAGAGGAGGATGGGTCATCTTCTGTCCGCTCTCTAGGATGATGAGAGGAGGATGGGTCATCTTCTGTCCTCTCTCTAGGATGATGAGAGGAGGATGGGTCATCTTCTGTCCTCTCTCTAGGATGATGAGAGGAGGATGGGTCATCTTCTGTCCTCTCTCTAGGATGATGAGAGGAGGATGGGTCATCTTCTGTCCTCTCTCTAGGATGATGAGGAGAGGATGGGTCATCTTCTGTCCGCTCTCTAGGATGATATGAGGAGGATGGGTCATCTTCTGTCCTCTCTCTAGGATGATGAGAGGAGGATGGGTCATCTTCTGTCCTCTCTCTAGGATGATGAGAGGAGGATGGGTCATCTTCTGTCCTCTCTCTAGGATGATGAGAGGAGGATGGGTCATCTTCTGTCCTCTCTCTAGGATGATGAGAGGAGGATGGGTCATCTTCTGTCCTCTCTCTAGGATGATGAGAGGAGGATGGGGTCATCTTCTGTCCTCTCTCTAGGATGATGAGGAGAGGATGGGTCTCTTCTGTCCGCTCTCTAGGATGATATGAGGAGGATGGGTCATCTTCTGTCCTCTCTCTAGGATGATGAGAGGAGGATGGGTCATCTTCTGTCCCCTCTCTAGGATGATGAGAGGAGGATGGGTCATCTTCTGTCCTCTCTCTAGGATGATGAGAGGAGGATGGGTCATCTTCTGTCCTCTCTCTAGGATGATGGAGGAGAGGATGGGTATCTTCTGTCCTCTCTCTAGGATGATGAGAGGAGGATGGGTCATCTTCTGTCTCTCTCTAGGATGATGAGAGGAGGAAGGTCATCTTCTGTCCTCTCTCTAGGATGATGAGAGGAGGATGGGTCATCTTCTGTCCTCTCTCTAGGATGATGAGGAGAGGATGGGTCATCTTCTGTCCTCTCTCTAGGATGATGAGAGGAGGATGGGTCATCTTCTGTCCGCTCTCTAGGATGATGAGAGGAGGATGGGTCATCTTCTGTCCTCTCTCTAGGATGATGAGAGGAGGAAGGGTCATCTTCTGTCCGCTCTCTAGGATGATGAGAGGAGGATGGGTCATCTTCTGTCCGCTCTCTAGGATGATAGAGAGGAGGGGGTCATCTTCTGTCCTCTCTCTAGGATGATGAGGAGAGGATGGGTCATATTCTGTCCGCTCTCAGGATGATGAGGAGAGGATGGGTCATCTTCTGTCTTTCTCTAGGATGTGAGAGGAGGATGGGTCATCTTCTGTCCTCTCCTAGGATGATGAGAGGAGGATGGGTCATCTTCTGTCCTCTCTCTAGGATGATGAGAGAGGATGGGTCATCTTCTGTCCGCTCTCTAGGATGATGAGAGGAGGATGGGTCATCTTCTGTCCTCTCTCTAGATGATGAGAGGAGGATGGGTCATCTTCTGTCCTCTCTCTAGGATGATGAGAGGAGGATGGGTCATCTTCTGTCCTCTCTCTAGGATGATGAGAGAGGATTGGGTCATCTTCTGTCCTCTCTCTAGATGATAGAGGAGGATGGGTCAGCGGCATCATAGAAATCACTGGAAGACAGATCAGGATGCTACATCACTAGTGTTGCCTCTCAGAACTGAATCACTTCTGTGACCCGTCCTCTTTGTAGTGAGCACTGATATCAGCGAACACTGCGACGGTCTATTCCAAATGTTTATGTTGTCAAGTTGAAATCGTCTCTCTCTCTCTCTCTCTCTCTCTCTCTCTCTCTCTCCCTCTCCTCTCTCTCTCTCTCTCTCTCTTCCTCCACTCTCTCTCTCTCCTCTCTCTCTCTCTCTCTCTCCTCCTCCTCATCTCCCCTT
>NC_140173.1:40989863-41049884 GCF_963971535.1 Notolepis coatsorum | reverse complement strand
CCTAGTTCCAAAACAAGGCTTTTATTATTAATTTCTTTATCTATTTCTAATTTGAATTACCAAAGCTGCGCATCCCTCTCCCAACCTTCTCCTGATGCAATCAGCAAACCAGGAACCCTCTCCTCCTCTCCTCCTCTCCTCATCTCCTCTCCTCCACTGCTCCTCCTCTCCCTCTCCTCTCTCTCTCCTCCTCCCTCCTCTCCTCCTCTCCTCCTCTCCTCCTCTCTCTCCTCCTCTCCCTCCTCCTCCTCCTCCTCTCCTCCTCTCCTCCTCTCCTCCTCTCCTCCTCTCCTCATCTCCACTCCTCCTCTCCTCCTCTCCTCTCCTCCTCTCCTCCTCTCCTCCTCCACTCCTCCTCTCCTCCTCCTCTCCTCCTCTCCTCCTCCACTCCTCCTCTCCTCCTCCTCTCCTCTCCTCCTGTCCTCCTCTCCTCCTCTCCTCCTCATCTCTCCTCTCCTCCTCTCCTCCTCTCTTCCTCCTCCTCCTCTCCTCCTCCTCATTTCTCCTCTACTCCTCACCTCCTCTCCTCCTCTCCTCTTCCTCTCCTCCTCTCCTCTTCTCTCCTCCTCTCCTCCTCTTCAGAGAAGCCATGATGTCATCATTCTAACATCCCCGTTCACTTTAACTTTGTTATCTTCTGCGTGCAGCATCTGTCTGTCTGACCACCGGGGGCAGCATCTGTCTGTTTGACCACCGGGGGCATCATCTGTCTGTCTGACCACCGGGGGCAGCATCTGTCTGTCTGACCACCGGGGGCAGCATCTGTCTGTCTGACCACCGGGGGCAGCATCTGTCTGTCTGACCACCGGGGGCAGCATCTGTCTGTCTGACCACCGGGGGCAGCATCTGTCTGTCTGACCACCGGGGGCAGCATCTGTCTGTTTGACCACCGGGGGCAGCATCTGTCTGTCTGACCACCGGGGCAGCATCTGTCTGTTTGACCACCGGGGGCAGCATCTGTCTGTCTGACCACCGGGGACAGCATCTGTCTGTCTGACCACCGGGGGCAGCATCTGTCTGTCTGACCACCGGGGGCAGCATCTGTCTGTCTGACCACCGGGGGCAGCATCTGTCTGTTTGACCACCGGGGGCAGCATCTGTCTGTCTGACCACCGGGGGCAGCATCTGTCTGTCTGACCACCGGGGGCAGCATCTGTCTGTCTGACCACCGGGGGCAGCATCTGTCTGTCTGACCACCGGGGGCAGCATCTGTCTGTCTGACCACCGGGGGCAGCATCTGTCTGTCTGACCACCGGGGGCAGCATCTGTCTGTCTGACCACCGGGGGCAGCATCTGTCTGTTTGACCACCGGGGGCAGCATCTGTCTGTCTGACCACCGGGGTCAGCATCTGTCTGTCTGACCACCGGGCGCAGCATCTGTCTGTCTGACCACCGGGGGCAGCATCTGTCTGTTTGACCACCGGGGGCAGCATCTGTCTGTCTGACCACCGGGGGCAGCATCTGTCTGTCTGACCACCGTGTGCAGCATCTGTCTGTCTCACCACCGTGTGCAGCATCTGTCTGTTTGACCACCGGGGGCAGCATCTGTCTGTCTGACCACCGGGGGCAGCATCTGTCTCTCTGACCACCGGGGGCAGCATCTGTCTGTTTGCCCACCGGGGGCAGCATCTGTCTGTCTGACCACCGGGGTCAGCATCTGTCTGTCTGACCACCGGGGGCAGCATCTGTCTGTCTGACCACCGGGGGCAGCATCTGTCTGTCTGACCACCGTGTGCAGCATCTGTCTGTCTGACCACCGGGGGCAGCATCTGTCTGTCTGACCACCGGGGGCAGCATCTGTCTGTCTGACCACCGTGTGCAGCATCTGTCTGTCTGACCACCGTGTGCAGCATCTGTCTGTCTGACCACCGGGGGCAGCATCTGTCTGTCTGACCACCGGGGGCAGCATCGGTCTGTCTGACCACCGGGGGCAGCATCTGTCTGTCTGACCACCGTGTGCAGCATCTGTCTGTCTGACCACCGGGGGCAGCATCTGTCTGTCTGACCACCGGGGGCAGCATCTGTCTGTCTGACCACCGTGTGCAGCATCTGTCTGTCTGACCACCGTGTGCAGCATCTGTCTGTCTGACCACCGGGGGCAGCATCTGTCTGTCTGACCACCGGGGGCAGCATCGGTCTGTCTGACCACCGTGCGTCAGAGATCTGAAGGACACTCTATAACACCGGCCTCGCTGTACGACGTAATTACCCAGAATTTACGGTGTAAATTACAGTACAGGCAGCAGAAGAAAACAAGACAACAAGGAACACTTGCGGATTGGGAGTGTAACCCTGTCATTTCCAGGAACTTACTGTATGAATCTGTAAATACTACTGGTACTCTAATGTAGGTGCAGCAGACAAAAACAAGACAGCGAGGAACAATTGGGGACTAAAAGTGTAACTTCCCCAACATTTACCTGACAAGTTACAGTGTAACCTCAGTATGAACCAGTATGTGATCTGTTGTAAGATCCCAGCTCCACGGTGTAGAAGAGATCTGTTGTAAGATCCCAGCTCCACGGTGTAGAAGAGATCTGTTGTAAGATCCCAGCTCCACGGTGTAGAAGAGATCTGTTGTAAGATCCCAGCTCCACTGTGTAGAAGAGATCTATTTCTTCCCGTCAGCCTGTAGTATAGATGTGCACCATGTGTTTATTGGAATATAACTCTTATCCTAAACTTTAAATTAATCCCAAGGCTGCCGTTTCCCACTCCCTGCATCACTGTGACCTCACTGTGTCTCTCAGTGTAAATACAGATGTAGTGATGACCTCACTGTGTCTCTCAGTGTAGATACAGATGTAGTGATGACCTCACTGTGTCTCTCAGTGTAGATACAGATGTAGTGATGACCTCACTGTGTCTCTCAGTGTAGATACAGATGTAGTGATGACCTCACTGTGTCTCCCAGTGTAGATACAGATGTAGTGATGACCTCACTGTGTCTCTCAGTGTAGATACAGATGTAGTGATGACCTCACTGTGTCTCTCAGTGTAGATACAGATGTAGTGATGACCTCACTGTGTCTCTCAGTGTAGATACAGATGTAGTGATGACCTCACTGTGTCTCTCAGTGTAGATACAGATGTAGTGATGACCTCACTGTGTCTCTCAGTGTAGATACAGATGTAGTGATGACCTCACTGTGTCTCTCAGTGTAGATACAGATGTAGTGATGACCTCACTGTGTCTCTCAGTGTAGATACAGATGTAGTGATGACCTCACTGTGTCTCTCAGTGTAGATACAGATGTAGTGACGACCTCACTGTGTCTCTCAGTGTAGATACAGATGTAGTGATGAGTGGAGGCTTTCAGTTTCTATCCCACCAGCTGCCCTGAGCCACAGCCGCAGTCCACTGGTTCACTGGCAGCAAGTGGAATTGCAATTAAGTGGCTGAGCCGTCTGCAGGGGGCGTGTTCAGTGGCTGAGCCGTCTGCAGGGGGCGTGTTCAGTGGCTGAGCCGTCTGCAGGGGGCGTTTTCAGTGGCTGAGCCGTCTGCAGGGGGCGTGTTCAGTGGCTGAGCCGTCTGCAGGGGGCGTGTTCAGTGGCTGAGCCGTCTGCAGGGGGCGTGTTCAGTGGCTGAGCCGTGTGCAGGGGGCGTGTTCAGTGGCTGAGCCGTCTGCAGGGGGCGTGTTCAGTGGCTGAGCCGTCTGCAGGGGGCGTGTTCAGTGGCTGAGCCGTCTGCAGGGGGCGTGTTCAGTGGCTGAGCCGTCTGCAGGGGGCGTGTTCAGTGGCTGAGCCGTCTGCAGGGGGCGTGTTCAGTGGCTGAGCCGTCTGTAGGGGGCGTGTTCAGTGCAGGGGGCGTTGTTGGGGAAAATGTGTATACGAGGGTGGAGGTAGGAAAGGGGTTAGTCTTGACTAGTTTAATATAGGTCAACTAGCAGGGCTCAAAGACACTAGGGCGACAGTCTGGCTGATGTTCTTAAAACAGCCTCAAGATAGTAGATGGACATTTCAGCACATCATATCGTGTGTTCTAATCTTGTGTCTTTTCTCTCTTACACACATACACAGACATACACACCGACACACACACACATTCCCTGTGTCACAATACACACATACAATACACACACGTCTGTACACAGACGCACACACACACAGACACACACACACATACACACACACACACACAAACACACATATCTCACTCTCTCTTCATGTTCTTAATGTTTTACATCATATCGTGTGTGGATATCATATCTTGCTTATCTCTCCTCATGTTCTCTCTCTCTCCAATGTTAAATCTACGTATCATCTTAATGTACGTCATGTCAGATCTGACATGATGTGACACGTCATCATATCTGTCATGGGGGCAGGACTGAGAGGGGATTTAGGGACAGGCAAAGGGTTCCAGGACAGAGTGTTTTTGTTCAAGCTGTGGCGATCATCTTTGACCCATAGCTCTTGCTGTTAACGAACTTCTTTTCTTAAATAAATTACCTATTTGTTACAATTGGAAATATCGTCTCCTGCTGTGTCAAACAACCTTTCCACAACAGCGTGTTCAGTGGGCGTGCCAGGGTGCGTGTCAGGGGTGTGTTCAATGGATGTTTTCTACCTTGGCTCTGACCAGTGTCAAGAGGTGGAGATCATTACCATTATTTTTTTTTATCCACTTTTTCTCCCATTTTCAATTTTTATCCCATCCCAATTTCGTATCGTCCAATTCAACCCTCCCCTATCTCGAACGCTGTTTCATGCCTCCCACAAGCCGGCTGTAATGTGGACGTGTAAGCCATACATTGCACGAGTCCCCTCCGGTACTCGAGGTGGCAGCCGTCGCATCTTTTCACCTGCACAGCGCGATCTTTCAGCGTCAGGGGTCTGCGCTTTGGAGGGACGCCGCCCCCGTCGCTTCCTGATTCTACTGCGCAGATGCACCAACCGACCTGTAGGAGTCGCTGTCCACAACGTCCGATCCCCACCCATCAGTTTCCCACCCCCTAATACTGCCAATTGTATTAGTACGAACAACCAGCCAAACTGAAAGCAATGTGGAGAGCTGGGCTCGAACCCAGCATCTCCAGCATTGGTGGTGAGTGCCTTGCCCACTGCACCACCTAGCCACAGATCATTACCATTATTGTACTCAAATGTATTTCTTAATAATGTTTCTAGTAAATCCAAGGTGCTTATAAAGGTCGGTACTCTTCTATTTGAATGTTTTTAAGGAGTCACTTCCTATTTCCGCGTTGTATTGCCGGACCCGCATGGCCGGCCTACGGTAATCAATGTCCCCAACTGACTGACTGGCTGACTGATTGACTGGCTGACTTCCCTTTGTTGAGTGTCGTAGCCTACTGAGCCATAAGCCCCAGGCCAGAGGGTGAGAGAGAGAGAGCCCCAGGCCAGAGGGAGAGAGAGAGAGCCCCATGCCAGAGGGAGAGAGAGAGCCCCAGGCCAGAGGGTGAGAGAGAGAGAGCCCCAGGCCAGAGGGTGAGAGAGAGAGAGAGCCCCAGGCCAGAGGGTGAGAAAGAGAGCCCCAGGCCAGAGGGAGAGAGAGAGAGAGCCCCAGACCAGAGGGAGAGAGAGAGAGCCCCAGGCCAGAGGGTGAGAGAGAGAGAGCCCCAGACCAGAGAGAGAGAGAGCCCCAGGCCAGAGGGTGAGAGAGAGAGAGCCCCAGGCCAGAGGGAGAGAGAGAGAGCTCCAGCCCAGAGGGTGAGAGAGAGAGAGCCCCAGGCCAGAGGGAGAGAGAGAAAGCCCCAGGCCAGAGGGTGAGAGAGAGAGAGCCCCAGACCAGAGAGAGAGAGCCCCAGGCCAGAGGGTGAGAGAGAGAGAGCCCCAGACCAGAGAGAGAGAGAGCCCCAGGCCAGAAGGAGAGAGAGAGCCCCAGGCCAGAGGGAGAGAGAGAAAGCCCCAGGCCAGAGGGAGAGAGAGAGAGAGCCCCAGGCCAGAGGGAGAGAGAGAAAGCCCCAGGCCAGAGGGTGAGAGAGATAGCCCCAGACCAGAGAGAGAGCCCCAGGCCAGAAGGAGAGAGAGAGAGAGAGCCCCAGGCCAGAGGGAGAGAGAGAGAGATCCCCAGGCCAGAGGGAGAGAGAGAGAGATCCCCAGGCCAGAGAGAGAGAGAGAGCCCCAGGCCAGAGAGAGAAAGAGAGCCCCAGGCCAGAGGGAGAGAGATAGCCCCAGGCCAGAGAGAGAGAGAGAGAGAGAGAGAGAGAGAGAGAGAGAGAGAGAGAGAGAGAGAGAGAGAGAGAGAGAGAGAGCCCCAGGCCAGAGGGAGATATAGAGAGAGAGCCCCAGGCCAGAGGGAGAGAGAGAGAGCCCCAGGCCAGAGGGAGAGAGAAAGAGCCCCAGGCCAGAGGGTGAGAGAGAGAGAGGAGAGGAGAGAAGGAGAAACATGTGTTACATGAGCTCCTATATTTGCATACATGTACTTTTTGTCATTTTAGATTGAGAGAGAATGAAGTAATTTGTAGAACAATGTAAAGACAAGCTCAACAGCAACTATACAGTGTTAAAAAAGAAAAGAAAATAAGTGGAAGCTAGCAGCAGCAATTTAAACAGAAACAGCTAAGCTAAGGACCTTGGAAGCAGTGGATGACAACAACTAGCTGGAAGCTAACAGTGGATGCTGACAACAAACTGCAAATTTTTGGAGCTAACATTGGATGCTAACTGTGAACTTTTGAAGCAAGCAGTGGATAATAACAACTAGCTGGAAGCTAACAGTGGATGCTGACAACAAACTGCAAACTTTTGGAGCTAACATTGGATGCTAACTGTGAACTTTGGAAGCAAGCAGTGGATGATAACAACTAGCTGGAAGCTAACAGTGGATGCTGACAACAAACTGCAAACTTTTGGAGCTTTGGAAGCAAGCAGTGGATGATAACAACTAGCTTTGGATCCAGATTCAGATAAGTGAGACAATTGGAAGTTAACCAGGAAAACAAACACTAGCAGTTGAAATCATATATATGTGAACTGTGAACCTTGGAAGCTAATAGTTGCAGCTGAAACAGTTAAGCTAGGAGTGACAGCTAACAGTGGGTGATAGCAGGAGCAGATGGAAAGCAACATGAGTGACCTAATTAACATACACAGGAGCATGTCTATGTTCCCCGGGTCCTATCTTCCCCGGGTTCTATGTTCCCCGCTTTGATTGATTGATAGATTGAAGCCCTGATTCCAAACTCTAACCTTAACCAGTTCGAACGAGGGCCTACGCTTAACCGTTCGAAACAAGGCGGACATTAATAATTAATAAAATAATAAAAAATAAGGAATAAGGAATAAGGAACAACCAGAAACCCTCTTTGCTGATCTTTTTTAAAATGGAAAAATTTGTAATCTTATCTTCTATACGGAAATACCTGAAATTTGGCACAGAGCCATTGCCAACCTCCACCCTTCAGTGGCAAAAAAGGGCAACAAAGAATATTGGCAGTTAAAGATCTCAGACCTAGAGTACCATGACAGCACAATGACAACTGTCAATGTTTATAGAAGTGGTAAAGTCATGGTGCAGGGGTACTTCAAGTACTTCCAGAGCACTTTTCAGGCACTTAAATCTATGGTTGAGAAAGAAGACACCCCCCCTAGGGACAGTAGGGACACAGACGCCACACCTGTCTCTATACATGAAGACACCGCCCCTAGGGACCTCCAGCCAGGTGCCAGTAGGGACCCAGACACCACACCTGTCTCTACACATGAAGAGGAGCACCATGATGACACAGAGCAGACACTGAGCCCCCCACATCAGACCTCCGTCACAGAACTTAAGGAACACTTCACCAAGTTAGAAATAGAACTGGTGCAGCTCAGAGAAATTGTCATGAATCATACTGACAAAAACTCAGTTGGACTCTCACAAAAAGCTGAAATGGAACAAATCAGAAAAGAGCAAGAAAGCATACGTGCAACCTGTGAAAAACAATTATCCAAAGACAGAGAACAGCACAATAAAGACCTGTTCACTCTGACAGAACAAGTGAGAGTGCTACAAGAAGAGAAAGAGAGCCAGAGGAGTGAGCTTGTTGCACTGGCAGAACAGGTGAAAGAGCTAAACTGTGAGTATGCCAACCACAGGAGAGAGATAGCTGTTCTAAAAGACGATCATGGAGAACTACAGCAGGAGAGAGAGAGCCATACGTCTCAACTTGTTGCTCTCGCAGAGCAGAGAGACAGATCACTGGACACTTTGAAGCAACAGATGACTTCCCTCACTGAATCTGAGCTACTAAGAACTGACCTCAGCCCACACACAGCAGTGAGCCTGTCGTATAATCCTATACAAATCTAAGGTTAATTGCAGCACAATGAGGTTGCTAACTGGATGGAGAAAAAGAGAGCGATGGAAACATGGTCTTCTCCCCTGACTTAGTCAAATAGAGAAATAAACGTGCAGGCCAGACAAAAGGAACTCTATTTCAACTCAACTGATTTATTTGCCAAAGGGTCAAGGGTGGATAAGGCAATCAGTTACACAGAGGAATTATTCAGCATAATACATGATTGTACAGAAGGTTTGATGAGGTTAATCAAAATAGCCCAGAACACGGTGGCTTCCCTACATCAAGACATTGTTGCACATAAAATAGCAGTCATGTTTATCAATGGAATAGAGAATATTCTGAGCATTTCACATGAGTAGACCTGGTCAACAGATCGGAATCTGTACATGTTACTCTAACCAACAATAATTGGGTCCTGTCAGGAATGGAGGTAGGTGAATTCCAATGGGTGAAGGCAATCACAGAGACGGAGAGTGTTTACTCTTGAACAGGTTCGACTTTAATAGTAAGAACACAGAGTAAATTCTAAGAGAGACAAGTGCTAAATAGCACCAGCAGGAATAAGGTAAATAGGAGCTTATTGGAGGTCCAGAGTTGAACCGTCCGCGTTATCCCCGAACGCAATTAGTGAAGACCTGACAATGAACAAGCAGAAGACAGGTAGGTTACATAGACACCAAATACCAACATTCCACACACACCCCCGTGACAGCCAATCAGGAACCACCCCTAAGTGACAGCACTAATTGACAGGGAAAGGACAGGTGACAAGCCCAGTGACATATGCCAGGAATGTGGGTGGTCACCGACCTCAGTCGGTGTCCAGAACGTAACAGTACCCTCCCCCGACGAACGGCACCAGACGTTCACCTAGGGGCCTCGGGATTCAGCCGCCGGAAATCAACGATCAGGCTGGGATCTAAAATATCCCTTTGAGGCACCCAAGAACGCTCTTCTATCCCGTACCCCTCCCAATCCACCAAGAACTGAAACCCCCTACCCCTCCGCCTACAACCCAGTATCCTCCGCACCGTGTAAATTGGTTGACCGCCAATAAACCGGGGCGGAGGAACCACAGGCAGTGGCGGGGCCAAGGGCGATGAGAGGAATGGCTTCAACAGGGACACATGAAACGTCGGATGAACCCTCATAGAGCTCGGAAGTCGTAGCTTGTAAGCCACTGGATTAACCTGATGAATCACTTTAAATGCTCCTATAAAGCGAGGAGCCAGCTTCTTGGATTCCATCCGGAGAGGGAGATCCCGGGTGGAAAGCCAAACCCGCTGCCCTGGACGGTAAACTGGAGCCGGACGACGCTTACGGTTAGCTTGCCGTTGGGTACTAACCGAAACCTTCTGTAGCGCCTTCCGAACCTGTTTCCACGTCCTGCGACAGCGAGCCACATGTGCCTGGGCCGAGGGCACCTCCGCCTCCTGCTCCTGCTCGGGAAACAGAGGAGGTTGAAAACCATACTGGCACTGAAAGGGAGACATACCGGTAGAAGAGGAGAGAAGGGTATTATGCGCGTACTCAGCCCAAGCCAACCTCCTACTCCACGTTGCCGGATTACCGGCAACGTAACATCTCAAAACCCCCTCCAAATCCTGGTTGACCCGCTCCGTCTGCCCATTCGACTGCGGATGGAACCCAGACGACAGACTGACAGAGGCGCCGAGGCCGGCGGCAAACGCCTTCCAGAACCTGGAGGCGAACTGAGGACCCCGGTCCGACACGATATCCACTGGCAGCCCGTGGACCCGAAAGACATGCTGTATAACTAAATCAGCAGTCTCCCGGGCCGATGGAAGCTTGGGGAGAGGGACAAAGTGAACCGCCTTAGAGAACCGATCCACCACCACCAAAATGGTGGTGAACCCGTCCGAAAGGGGAAGACCAGAAATAAAGTCCAGAGATATGTGTGACCAGGGTCGTTTAGGAATAGGAAGTGGTCGGAGGAGACCCGCCGGTGCCCGTTGAGAGGTCTTACTACGTGCGCACACCGGACAGGCCGCCACAAAGGAACGCGTATCCCCCTCCACTGTCGGCCACCAGAACCTCCTACGGATAAATTCCAGGGTCCTGGTTGCCCCTGGGTGGCTGGTGAGGGATGACGCATGTGCCCACTGTAGCAAGCGTGAGCGCGCCACCTTGGGAACATACGACCGTCCCGGAGGACCCCCACCTGGATCGGGCTCCCGCGTTAGCGCCGACCTTACCACCCTCTCTATGCCCCAAGACACGGGTGCCAAAATCAAGGCCGG
Source organism: Notolepis coatsorum (assembly GCF_963971535.1). Classification (NCBI taxonomy): domain Eukaryota; kingdom Metazoa; phylum Chordata; class Actinopteri; order Aulopiformes; family Paralepididae; genus Notolepis; species Notolepis coatsorum. The sequence goes on along the minus strand of NC_140173.1, from coordinate 41,039,374 downwards.
TGGAATAATGGGATGGGGCTGCTCCTCCCGACCAGGAAGATCAAACTGGCGCGACAAAGCATCAGGTTTGATATTCTTGGAGCCGGGTCTATAGGAGATGGTAAATCGAAATCGTGTGAAGAACAACGTCCACCTGGCCTGGCGAGCGTTAAGGCGTTTAGCCCCTTGGATGTAAGCCAAGTTCTTATGATCAGTCCAAACAATGAAAGGATGTGTCGCCCCCTCTAACCAATGTCTCCACTCCTCCAGTGCCAATTTGATCGCCAATAACTCCTGATTACCCACGTCGTAATTACGCTCGGCTGGTGACAGGCGGCGAGAAAAAAAAGCACACGGGTGCACTTTCCCATCCTTTAAGCATCTCTGAGAGAACACCCCCCCCCACCGCGATGTCAGAGGCATCCACCTCCACAATGAACGGAACCTCTGCGTCATGGCGGATCAATACAGGAGCGGATGTAAAACGACGTTTAAGATCGCAGAAGGCCGACTCAGCCCTAGGCGACCATTCAAAGCCAGGGAGAGAGGCCTTAGTGAGAGCTGTTAATGGATTGGCTAAGGCGCTAAAGTTGCGAATAAAGCGCCTGTAAAAATGTGCAAAGCCCAAAAACCGTTGTAACCCCTTGAGCGACGAAGGCCGTGGCCAGTCCAAAACTGCACTCACCTTGGCTGGATCCATGCGCAGATCGCCCTTCGTCAACACAAAGCCCAGGAAGGACACGGTGTCCGTGTGAAACACACACTTCTCAGCCTTAACGAATAGTTGATGCTTGAGGAGATGGTCTAGCACCTCCCGAACGTGCATTTGGTGTTGCACCATATCGCAAGAAAAAATCAGGATATCATCTAAGTAGACAAACACCGACACCCCAATCATGTCTCGCAGCACGTCGTTAACCAGGGCTTGGAAGACTGCCGGAGCATTAGCCAAACCAAAGGCATGACCAAATACTCATAGTGCCCATTGGGTGTGTTAAATGCAGTCTTCCACTCATCTCCCTCTCTAATCCTGACCAGATTGTATGCATTACGTAAGTCAAGTTTAGAAAAGACCTGTGCCCCCTGTAAGCACTCAAAGGCCGTGTCCATGAGAGGTAAAGGATATCGGTTCTTGATCGAAACGTCATTCAATCCCCTATAATCAATGCATGGGCGCTGATCCCCATCTTTCTTATCAACAAAGAAGAAGCCAGCGCCGGCAGGGGAAGTGGATGGGCGTATGTGCCCCGCAAGCAATGCCTCCTCTATGTAGGTGTTCATGGCCAAGGTTTCGGGGCGTGAGAGAGAGAACATTCGCCCGCGAGGCGGGGAGGTACCGGGTAGAAGATTAATGGGACAGTCGTATGATCTATGAGGCGGAAGTGCTTTAGCACGCGTCTTGCTAAAAACGTCCGCCAGGTCCCAATAGATCTCAGGCACCCCTATCAAATCGGGATTAGAGGGTAGATCAGAATCTGCCACGCTCCCCACTATCCTGGATAAAGAGGGAGGAGACAAAAGGGAAGAGGGGGGGGAATACAAGGGTTTGGGCAAACTCCCGCTGACGATCGACTTAGATCCAACACTGTCTGAATGTACAGTATCTTGTGATTATTATCAATTTCCGACAACTATTTCCTAGTAGCCCCTCGAATAGCATCTGCATAGCCAGAGCCCAGAGCACAACGTCTGGGGACGCGATGTCACGTGCCACTCTCAGCCAATAGTGACTGCATCGGGCACTCGAGCAAGCGCCCTCTGGTATCGTATTTGACAGCGCTATGTTGTACGTACGTATTTATTTATATGTATTTGCATTTTGCCCTGTGAGTTGCGCAATTACCGCGGAGCAGAAATGAGCGCTCATGAAAACGGAGTGGAGGGGGCTAGGCGCCGGCTCGGCTGGGGGATGAATAGGCTGCTTCCTCCTCATGCAAATAATTCTTTCTTCTTCTTCTTTTCAACCACTGGCTGACCCCTATTAATCGATTAGCCGACTAATCAGTCGAAAGGAGCCGTAGTCGACTGGCCAACCTCTTAGTTGAATATAATAAAAAAGAATTTTAATAATTTAATATTTAAAATTTTATTTATTTTTTATCATTTTCTCCAAAAGAAAAGAGGCCTAGAAGCGTGGCTAACGCTAATGGCACGCATACCAGAGGCTAACTGCCTATGAAAACAGGCACAGAGGCACTGAAAGAGGATTTCACCCATCTAATGAACACACTAGACTAGACAAATATCAAGATATATCCATCAGTGGACCAATTGCATGCTTTTGCAGAGGACAAGAAGCCTTCAGTCGACTCCTTCAGACATTAAGCACCCCCCACAGCCCAAATGGAATGATACAAAAAAAAATTAAAATAAATCTTTTAAATATTATATATATATATATATATATATATATTTTATTGACCAATAGTCGACTAACGTCAAATTTTGGCCAATCCTAGTCGACCATCCAAATCCTTAGTCGGGGACAGCCCTACAGCTTTGTAGAGCATTGGGTCTGTACATTACCAACGGAAGGTTGCGAGGGGATTCCTTTGGACGGTATACATATTGCTCAAGACTAGGTAGCAGCACCGTTTGATTGATTGATTGATTGAAAAGTTTATTAACAGATTGCAGAATGGGTACAGTACAGTACAGCTCAATACATACAATTGTTAAGGGGATGCAGACCAGAGAAACACATTCATCTTGTTTACATCAGGGTCCCCCATTTTCAATTCATCATAACATATACGACACACACGACATACAGATAGACAGTACTGCTACATCTATACATTTATGACATACCAGATTTGCAAATACAGTAATACAGTTTGTGATACAAAAAGTATCCAGAAAAAAAGTATATACATTTGACGTAGAAACTGTACATTGGAGGAGGTTGGGTAGGTGGGGTGGGGTTGGGTAGGGGGTGGGTGGGGGACACTGTACACTGTACATTGGAATACTGACAAAGCCTTACTTGGTAATTTACTGTACAACTGGGTTAGGACATTTGTAGGGGCCAATTTCGAATTGCAGTCTCCCGTAGGTGTTCTTTGATAGAGTTTTTGTTGATTATGCTATAACAGATTTAGACCTAACCTCCTTGAGAGTCCCCCACGCACCCACAAAAGAACAAACACCTCTATCAGATCACTCTCAGATCACTTTGTATCTAAAAAGAGCAGACACAGGTAATATAAGCTCTCAACCCTGTAATCTGTACAACATAAACATTAAATACAGATGGGCTCAAAACAGTCTGGAGCAGTACCAGGATGCTATGGTCAGTGAGTCAACACAGTCTCTTCTAGACTCCTTCATGGCCCAGATTTACCCTCAGAATAATGAAGGTGTAGAGTGGTGTCTGGTACACATCAATCACATATTTGATCATTTGGCCTCATCATCAAATTTAAAATGTAAAACAGAACAACCAAAGAAAACAAACAAGGAAAGGTGGTTTGATTCAGACTGCAAATCCATTAGTAAGACACTAAGAAATATCTCCAACCAAAAACACAGGAATCCAGATAGTCAGGAACTCTGTCTTAGTTACTGTGAAACTCTAAAGCAATATAAAAACACACTAAGACTGTAACTGAGGGGTACAATTCCCTGACTGTATTGAATAAGTATGGTATCATTAAACCACTACTGTCTTATGTACATTACTACTGGCCATACAGTACACAGGTATATGAGATGAACACCTCCACAATGACACGGTTCCACAACAAATATGGGTTAGAATAATATTTATTAGCAGCACGAAGATTATCTTACATTACTTGAGAATTAGAGTTGCGCTTGTAAGGCGAAGAATGTGCATGAATAGGTCAAGAGCGTAAGTCCATTAGAATATTACGCTGGAGATAATGAATACCACCTGTATCATAGGAATTATATCTATGGTACACTAGTAGGGCAGCGGGAGATACTAGTAGGGTCCCTCCGGTTGTAGGCCAGCAGGGGGGAGGATCTGTCGGTAACGAAAGTCTGGGTCAACGAAGAATAAAGAGACTCCAGGTACAGGAGACAGTGCAATAATCTCTTGATCCGCAGACGAACAACAGCTATTCTCCGGTATGCAGTGCAGCATGGAGGAAAGCTAGCCAGCCTCAGGCGTCCTAGAGGCGGGCTCGACGATGCTCCTCACAGGGTAAATCCCACACAGTTGTGGGTGTAGACGATTCTCCGCTCCATCAGATACAGGACCAAAGCAAATATAATCCAGCCGAAAAGGGCTCTGTAGTCGTCGGGTAGGTTATCCAGTGTACATATCCACACGGTCCTCGTCTATGGCTCCTCGGATGACGGCACCAGGTTAAGCCGCCCAGCCTGGATAAGCACACTAGCTAGGTACGAGGAAGCGTTGGTAATGCTGGTCACTGTAGAACGGTAGCCGCACGATACACTATACATAAATAGACTATTACTGAATAATAGAATAGGTCGAACTCGACGGTACATTGTTAAACTCTGACACTTCAGCGATCAATTCGCACGCGGTCTCAAGGCTCTATTTTGGGGCAAAACGGGCCCACTTCACAGCACGTTGTATCGTGGTGTGAGGCTTCAACTTATTGGGTAACAGTACTTCTGTATTCACCTGCGCCGTATTTATACGTTAGGTGAACAAACTAGTACCAGCCTTATTTCTGTCTCGTATTCTTGCGCAGAGCCGGTCATGTCCAGGCATGTCTTTGGCGGTGACTTTGAACTAGACATTGGGGGTATGGCCGTGGCGCCTAGGGGATCGCTGTCCAATAGGAGAACGAAATATTATGGTCTGTACTAGGTAAAAGGGATATTCCGTGTATATGTACAAAGAATACACAAGGGATATCAGACGATATACAAATACTATACAATATATATCAAGTAATAAATATATATATTCTGTTTAATCTGATCCTTCGTAACAGCCGCCTCCTAATTAGTCCGCACCTAATTAGATAAGCAGAGACAGATTAACCGCACTGTCCACTACTCAATGTCCGTTGTGAGGGTAGGGCAGTTCACAAAGTCAGGGGGTCATGGTCGTCATCAAGAGTGTCGGGGAGCCTTGGCAACTCTATCAGCCTCGCCACGGGTCGGGTGTATGTCCGCCCTTGGACGAGCACTTCTGCCGCTCTGACCTTTCCGTCGGCACCAGTGATCACTTTGCTTACGTGGCCGGCCGGCCACATAGCTCGGGGTAGTGACTGGTCGATAATCATGACGACTTTACCTTCCGTCAAATTGTCTCTTTCTTTCACCCATTTCTGGCGGGTCTGTAGAGACGGTAGATAGTGGAGGAGGAAACTGTTCCAAAACTTGTCAGCCAATACTTGACTGTACCTCCACATTCTTCGGCCGTTCGCTTCTTCAGGTCTGTACACTGTCTGTGGGAGCGCGGGGTCCAGCCGCCCCATCAAGAGAGTGTTGGGGGTGACTGGGTCGACATCTGCTACATCACTTGAGACGTAACCGAGGGGCTTTGAGTTCAATACTCCCTCGATCTCCGTGAGGACTGTCGTTAGGACTTCTTCCGCCACGGTCTGGGCCCCAAGCACGGCGTACAGGGCTGTCTTTATTGAACGTACTTCTCGTTCCCAAGTTCCACCGAAGTGAGGTGCATTCGGGGGGTTAAACTGGAAATCAATCTGAGAGGGAGCGAGGTGGGTCTTAAGTTCTGGGCCCATAGCTTGGAAGCTCTCTCTCAGCTCTCTTTCTCCGCCTTTGAAGTTTGTCCCGTGATCAGACAATAATATAGACGGTTTTCCTTTCCGCGATGTGAATCTCCGGAAGGCCATAAGGAATGAGTCCGTACTCATGGTTGGAAGGAGTTCTATGTGTATCGCTCGGGTGGTCATGCATTTGAATACAATACCCCACCGCTTCTCCGTCCCTCTTCCTTTCTTTACATACAGCGGGCCGAAACAGTCCATACCGGTGGAGTGAAAAGGCTTGTCGCCGAGTCGGAGGCGACAGGGGGGTAGGTCAGCCATCCTGGGTATACTGGGCTGTGCTCGCCATTTGCGACAGTTTAGACAAGTCCGCTGGAAGCGTCGTACTGCTTCTCTTCCTTGCAGTATCCAATAGCGACGTCTGATCTCCGCGAAGACTCTCTCTGCCCCGGTGTGGTGCACGTCCTCGTCGTATTTCTTTATGATGAGCTCTGTGACCTTGTGTCGGCTGTTTAAGACTATCGGGTACTTGACATCATCCGTCAGGGGCTAAGTGGAGCAGTCTGCTGTCTGACGGGACTGGCTTTGATCCCTGCAGACAGTCTAGCTCGTCGGGGAACGAGTCTCTTTGGGCTCGCTGTAGCAGAAGGAGTTCTGCTTCTTCGTAGTTAGCTGCAGTAATGTCAGTAGTGGACGGAACCTCTGGGTGGTGCCACAGGAATGTCTTTAACTGCGCACTCTCAAGGGTGAGGCAGTCGTCTATGTTGGGATCTGTGGGGACTAGTGTGTGTGTCAACCCACAGAACATAGATTTCTTCTCTGCCTCCTCTTCACTCGCCTCCCGTGGGGCCACTCTTCTTCCGGGAGCTTGAGGAACTCGGGGCCGTCACTATAGAGATTGTGACGGGTGAGGTCATCCAGGGACATTCCCCGTGTGATGACGTCAGCTGGGTTCTGTTTTGTATCCACATACCCCCAGCATGCTGCTTCTGTTAAATCTTGGATCTCTGTGATTCTGACTCCCACGAAGACCTTGTATCTACACGAATCGGACTGGATCCATGTGAGTACGGTCATGGAGTCTGACCACAGGATTGTTCTTTGCACCGGGATGGTGAGTTCACGTTGGATTAACGTGGCGAGTTGCGCTCCTGCTAGGGCTGCGCAGAGCTCTAGACGCGGGATAGATTGTTGCTTGCGGGGGGCTATTCTTGAGCGAGCCAGGATGAAGGCAGTATGTATTTCTCCTCCCTCCTCTCGGGCCCGCAAGTAGGCCACCGAACCGTAGGCTACTTCGGAGGCATCGCTGAAGACGTGCAGGTCCATCTGACACATCTCCGGCCTCACTGTGGGTGGGAAATAGCTGCGGCGTATGTTGACACCTGGGAGCGAGCTGAGTTCTGTCTCCCACTCTCTCCATGTGGAGGCAAGGTGTTCGGGTATGGGATCGTCCCAGCCCTGGTCCTTGTCCCATAGCGCTCGCACAATCATCTTTGCCCTGGTGGTGTAAGGTAGAATACATCCCAATGGGTCATATTGTCTGGCGAGTGTTCTGTATACACTCCGTCTTGTGGTCGGTAGTGAAGTCGACCTTCCCTGCTCCTTGGTCAGGGGTGTGTGTTTATAATGGAGCGAGTCTGTTTTGAAGCGCCAGACTAGTCCTAATGTCATTTCTTGGGCTTCTCCGGGGATGGTCGCCATCCAGGTCTCGCTGCTTGCTGCCTTGTCCTCTGGGGAGAGGCTGCGCAGTACTTGAGGATCGCTGCTGGCCCACTGCCGGAGATCAAAGCCGCCTTTGATCAGAGAGGCGCGGAGCAGCGCACGACGTCGCCAGTCAGTTTTCTTTTTGTGTCCCGCTGTGATTAGCTTGTCAATCTCAGCGCGGTACACAGTAGCTTGAGCGGGGTCTCTGGCTAGGCGCCGCTCTGTGTTCGATAGATACCGCTCCGTCGCTTCTTTTGGGGCGTGGAAGGTAGGCATACCCTCTCGCCTCAGGAGTGGAGTTGCGTATCTCATCACTCCGTTGACTTTGACTCTCTTTGTCCCCTGCTCGAGGAGGGCTATGGCATAAATGTCTTCCTTGGAACGAATGTGTTTCTTTTCATTCTTAAAGGGCATTGTCTCTAGTGTCCATAGCCTCTCGACGTGCTGTAGGAGGGTGGTGTCTTCTTCTGTCACTCTGGAGTGGAGGCAGCGAGTGGCTGCTGTTCGGTTGGGAGACCTAGAGAGGGGGCCTTGTAGTGTCCATCCTAGGCGGGTCTCGACTGCTGCTGGACAGCCTCTGGGCCCAGTGTGGACCCGGTCCATCGGGACGATGAGGTGTGCATGGTCGGATCCTATCAGCAGGGTCGGGGTGGCACCGTCTATGAGCGGTATAGGTAGTTGACGCAGGTGCACGTATTTATCCATCAGCTTGGCGATGGGGTAGGTGTACTGCGACAGGCCTATGTCTTGGCTGGTGAAAGCGTTAGTGATCCTATACCGTCTCTCTGGCTGCCCGCTTGCTGCGATAGTGAAGGAGACGTTCTCGCCCTTGATCGTCTTCAGGTCTCTTCTTATTGTCCGAATCGTCATCGTTTCTTCGCTCCCCCGCAGCCCCAGCTGGGCCGCAGCGGACGCGAGGAGAAGGGTCTTCTCTGACCCGACGTCAAGGACGGCGTAGGTGTCCATGACCTTGTCTTCGTAACTCAATGTTACGCGGACCACCTTCAAGAGCACCCGGGCGCCCCCGCTGCTGGCGGGGTCAATGTACATAACACTTGCCTTTGTGCTGCTTGAGGGTGCAGGCTTTCTTCTGTTACTGTCATGTAAAACGTCCAAGTGGGCTCCGTCACACCGACTACACATCTTCTTTAAGCGGCACTCGGCTGCCATGTGACTGCGCGCACATCGGTAACAGCGGCGGTTGGACTTTATCCATTGACTCACCTCGTCGGCGGTCATCTTCTTGAACGTGTCACAGTGTGACAGCCAGTGTTCCTTTTCGCAGTACGGGCATACAATCTTCCACTTCTCTTTCATCGAGGGGGTACTGTGGTTCTTGTTGCTCGGTACTGATTCGGCTTGGTGCATGACGGTCACCAGCCTGCGGCCATCGTTTGCTCTCCTAGGTCCCTCTCTGGAGCTTGGCGCGCTCCGCACGAACGTATCCAATCGTAGGCTGTTGACTTCTCTCGCCAGGAAGTCGGCTAGGTCTAGGAGGGATGGCTCGGGACCGTTAGGATCACGGTGGTCTCTTTGCCGCCTGAAGCGCTCTTGTCGGGCGGGCGGAGGCTTCTCTAATATCCTCTCAACATTAGAGTTTGCGTACAGTTCGTGCATACCCTTTTCCTTTTGTGCCCCCAGCATCCCTACCAGGGATTGTACCTTGATAGAGAGGTCATCTAATGAGCGATTGTCTGTGGCTGGGGGTAGACGGTCAATATTCCTTATCTCTTGTATTACGTAGTCCCATATGCGTCCATAACGTTGGTCGAGGGCTGCTAGAGCCGCGGTGTATGGGGTAGTAGAGGTGGAATATGCCAGCGCTATATTGTGCGCTCTGGGCACCTTCAGGTGCTTGAGTAGGATAGCATACTTGTACGGTTCATCTGGTACATCGGACATCATTGTCTCTAAGCACATTCGTAGCTCTGTGTACTGTGCTCTGTTCTCGTGTGTGAAGTCCGGGAACGTCGGTGTGCCAAGGTACGATGCCATGGATGGCTGGCACATCGGTGAGCGTTGGAGGAGAGGCCTCCTAGGTGAGTCTCCTCTTACGTGTCGTGGTGGTCTGGTACCTGTCGGGTACCAATGCCTGTGTACCCAGGTGCTGTTCCTCGGGGCTGGTCGTGCGTCAAGCTCACCCGTGAATTGAGTCGGGGGTCTGTAGCGCAGAGCTGCGGGGGTAAAGTCTGGGCTGTACTGGACCTCCTGGTCCTGTGGAGTACGATGCTGCTGTTGGGCTTGACTTTCCTCCTCTCCCTCTTCTTCTTCCTCTGCCAGGTCATCTAGATCCTGTAATCGTCTATTTAGTCTCTCAGCGGCGTAGGCCGGTTCTTCCCTGTTGCTGGGTCTCGCATGGACCGGTCGGGGAAGGGGTTCGGAGAGGGGTATAGGCTCTCTCTGTTGGCCGGGCTCAGGGTCGCTTGATCGGGTAGGGGAGGGTGCCCTAGACCCTTGTCTTGACGAGGCCCTGGAGCTCCGTGCGGAGGGAAGGGGGGTTACCCTGGCAATCAGTTGCTCCATTATCTGCGCTTGTAATCAGTCGCGCTCGGCTTCGCGCTTGATGTGAGCGAGGTCGCGCTCTGCTTTGCGCTGGGCTTGTGCTGCGTCGCGCTGTGCATTGGCGGCTCCGCGCTGTGCATCGGCGGCGGCGCGCTGGGCTTCGGCGCGGTCTCTTTCCATATTCTCTTCCGTCTGCAGGCGTCTAGTCTCTAGGCGTATGCGGTCGTCGTCACTCCGTTGCTGCGCCTGGAAGCGCTCTCGCTCGATCGCAGAGTGTTCGCGTTCACTAAGGGCTTGCGCTTGGAGTTGCGCGTGGAAGCGTTCTCTTTGGTCTGCAGATTGTTCGCGCTCACTTAGTTGTTGAGCCTGCAGGCGGTCTCTTTCCATGGTAGAGTGTTCGCGCTCACTTTGGTGTTGCGCGCGGAGGCGCTCTTGTTCCATGGAAGAATGTTCGCGCTCGCTAAGCGTCTGTGCTTGGAGTCGATCGCGTTCGGTTGAGGCTGCCAGGGTGGCGATAAAAGCCTGCGCCAGCATCTTGTCCGCCTCGCTGGGGGAAGACACTGATGGAGGTGATCGGCTTCTGGTAGTACTCGTTGGAGATCCGTTCTCCTGTCGCGTACCGAAGACGTCAATCTCCTGGGTGCGCGTCTCTTCTGGTGGTGGGTCGGGTTCCGTCCCTGGAGGGCTTTCTTTATCCTGGAGCTCTCCGGGGACTACCTCGTTGACGATGGCGGGGGGTAAAGTCATGTCAGGTCCCTCCTGGTCCCCCCCGTGAGCTTGGTCAGTTACGTTAGAACCCACTAGGGTCTCTACTGGCGGGGTCGCCTGGTCGGTAGGGTTTGGCATACTTTTACTATCCGCTTTTTCCGCATTTAACGTCTGTATAAAGCTAGGTAGTAGACTGGCAGCGTAGTCCTCTAGGTAATGAGGTGGCTGCCGTCTGCGCTGCAGGCGATCTAGCTTAGGAGAACCGTTTGTGGAGTGTTCATCATTGGCCATGTTAATATTAATATTATATTAATATTACGCTAATTACCCTCCGGCTCGAAGGACCAATTGTAACTGAGGGGTACAATTCCCTGACTGTATTGAATAAGTATGGTATCATTAAACCACTACTGTCTTATGTACATTACTACTGGCCATACAGTACACAGGTATATGAGATGAACACCTCCACAATGACACGGTTCCACAACAAATATGGGTTAGAATAATATTTATTAGCAGCACGAAGATTATCTTACATTACTTGAGAATTAGAGTCGCGCTTGTAAGGCGAAGAATGTGCATGAATAGGTCAAGAGCGTAAGTCCATTAGAATATTACGCAGGAGATAATGAATACATTTACATTTACATTTACATTTAGTCATTTAGCTGACGCTTTTATCCAAAGCGACTTACAAGTTCTGTACGACAAGACAGCAAGAAGGGTACAACTCTATCAGCTGAGTAACAATGTTCATCAAGTGTTGCGTGTTACAGTGTAGGTTAGTTTATTAGGACAAGTGCATGACAGTAAGGTTAGTCAGGGTTAGATTTTTTTTTTTTTTTTTTTTTTTTTTTTTTTTTAATCATTTCAGATAATGGTTGAAGAAGTGAGTCTTTAGTCGACGGCGAAAGATTGGACGGGATTCGGCTGTCCTAACTGGGATGGGTAGTTCATTCCACCATTGTGGGGCAAGGACTGAGAATAGGCGGCTTCTCTTTGATGACCCTCCGGGAGCTTGGATAGGAGTAGGTCTGAGGCGGCCAGAAGATGCAGAGCGTAGGGGTCTTGAGGGTGTGTAGTTAGAGACCATTGACCGGAGGTAGGCGGGAGCGGTTCCCTTTGCTGCACGGTATGCTAGGTCGAGGGCCTTGAAGCGGATACGTGCAGCAATGGGGAGCCAGTGCAGGTCCCTAAGAAGTGGGGTGACATGGGCCGACTTCGGTAGGTTTGATATCAGGCGGGCCGCTGCGTTTTGAATGAGTTGAAGAGGCTTGGTGGCAGTGGCCGGGAGGCCAGCTAGCAGTGCGTTGCAGTAGTCGAGGCGGGAGATGACTGTTGATTGGATGAGGAGTTGGGTGGCTTCTTTTGTCAGGAAGGGGCGTATCCTTCTGACGTTGCTCAGGAGGAATCTGCAGGTTCTGGTTGTCGCTGCGATGTGAGCAGAGAAGTTCAACTGGTCGTCGAGGACAACACCAAGGTTCTTGGCGGTCGGGGACGCGGTCACAGCTGCATTCTCGACTGTGATGGAGAGGTCGGTCAGGGGGGAGGATTTGGCCGGCAGGTGGAGCAATTCTGTTTTGCTTAGGTTCAGTTTGAGGTGGTTGGTCGTCATCCAGGCGGAGATGTCGGACAGACAGGCCGAGATCCGCTCAGAGACGTGGATATCTGAGGGAGGGAAGGAGAGGAAGAGTTGAGTATCATCGGCATAACAATGATATGAGAAGCCATGAGACGTGATAATGTTACCCAGTGATTTAGTGTAGAGGGAGAAGAGAAGGGGTCCTAGGACCGAGCCCTGGGGGACACCCGTCCGGAGGGGGCGGGTGGCCGACAGAGTCCCTCTCCATGACACTTGGTAGGAGCGGTCGTTGAGGTATGATGTCAGCCATGTCAGCGCAGATCCAGCCACTCCCATTCCTGCGAGGGCCGCGAGGAGTATCTGATGGTTGACTGTGTCGAAGGCTGCAGATAGATCTAGGAGAATCAGGACAGAGGAGAGGCCTTTCGCTTTTGCTAAGTGAAGTGCCTCTGTGACCGCAATGAGGGCCGTTTCTGTGGAGTGGCCAGTCCGGAAGCCAGACTGATTGGGGTCTAGGAGGTCATTCTGTAAGAGATAAGCAGTAAGTTGGTTGGATACAGCACGTTCAAGTGTTTTAGAAAGAAAGGAGAGAAGAGAGACAGGACGATAGTTGGCTATGACGGTGGGGTTCAGGGTTGGTTTTTTTATGAGGGGCGTGACTCTGGCTTGTTTTAGGGAGGTGGGGACCACCCCCGAGTTGAGTGAGGAGTTGATGGTTGCAGTTAGGAATGGGAGGATGTCCGGTGCTATGGTCTGGAGGAGTGGGGAGGGTAGCCGGTCCAGCTGGCATGTAGTCGGACGGTTCGACGTTACCAGTGTCAGGGTCTCGGCTTCTGTAATGGGAGAGAAAGATGACAGAGTGAAGGATGAGGTTCTCGATTCAGCGTTTGGAATGGGTGGGGGTTGGGAGAAGGAGCTGCGGATGTTCTCCACTTTTTCCTCAAAGAAGATCGCAAAGTCTTCGGCAGAAAAAGATGAGGGAGGAGGGGGTGGGGGGGGAGTGAGGAGGGAGGACATGGTAGCATGCAGTTTGCGAAGATTCTTGGCAGAGGCCTCGATCCTATGGTGAAAGAAAGAAGCTTTGGCATTAGTAATGGTTTTGGAGAATGTTAACAAGAGGTTGTGATATGTGTCGATGTCAGCAGTGAGGCGTGATTTTCTATACTTCCTCTCAGCCGCTCTCAGGACCTGTCTTTGTTCTCTCACTGCATCCGTCAGCCATGGACTGGGTGGGGAACGGCGGGCAGGTTTCTCAACGAGGGGACAGAGCTTGTCAAAGGAGGTTGCAAGGGCTGAGAGGAGGGTGGAGGTTGCCATCTCTGTGGGGAGAGCAGAGAAGGTGTCACTCAAAGGTAGAGCGGATATTATGTCAGAGGAGAGGGTGGAGGGGGATAGGGAGGCCAGGTTACGTCTGAGTGAGACGGTTTGAGTTGGGGTGAAGACCTTTCGGTTAAGCATGAGAGTTAGTGAGAAGGATATGAAGGAATGGTCAGATACATGTAGGGGAGTTACCGTGGTGTTAATGATGCTGGAGTTACGGGAAAATATGAGATCCAAGGAGTTGCCTGCTTTGTGGGTGGGAGGCATGGCAGTGGGAGTCAGGTCAAATTGTTGTAGGAGGGAGACCACTGGGACGGACTGAGATGAGTCAGGCAGGTTGAAGTCGCCCAATAGAAGGAGCGGGGTACCATCTTCCGGTAAGGAGCTTAGAAGCATGTCCAGCTCATCTATGAAGTGATCGAGGGGACCTGGAGGACGATAGAGTGTAACAATGGTGAGATTGAAAGGATTAGAGACAGATATTGCATGATATTCGAGGGAGGAGAGTGACAGTTCTGGGAGTTGTGTTAGGTTTGAAGCCCATGAAGGAGATGTCATGAGGCCAGTGCCTCCACCCCGTCTGGAGGGTCGAGGTGTGTGAGTGAAGTTATAGTTTGTAGATAATGCTGCAGGTGTTGATGAGTTATTGGGAGTTATCCAGGTCTCAGTTAGAGCCAGGAGCTGCAGATTTAGACTATGGGCGTAGGCAGTAATGAAGTCAGCTTTCTTGACTGCTGATTGACAATTCCATAAGCCTCCCCGTACTGTGACAGGTGTATTAGTGGCTGTAGGAGGGTAGGAGAGATTTGCCGGGTTGCTAGCAAACTGGCGTGGATGGGTAGAGTCAGTTCTGGAGGAGCAGATTGTGGATATAGGTATGAGGCACATTGTGGTGTCAAGAGTGGCAGGGAGAAGGTTGTAGGGAGGAAGCGAGATAGTAGGGAAATAGCAGTGTGGGAGGGAAATATGGGATTATGGTTTACTTAGCACTGGGTGGATCGGTGGATCACTCTGCTGAGAACTCCAGGAAAACTCCTCTTTGTCCCTCTTCGTTTCTCGACGCTTCGCTGACGCTAGGCCAGCAAGTCCTTAAATCACTATCACTAATTACTGATGAGTGACACCTGCAGCAAAAGGCCACACCTCCAGTTTCTGTCAGCTGGGTGAAACTAATTACAAACTATTTCCACAACACAATTTAGTCACACACTTCAAAATGATGTACACAGTATTATTCAGTTCAAAGGTCCTACCCTCTCTGCTGCTGTCATCAGAATGATTCCAACAGAGAAAAAGCTGGTCTTTATACCACCTGTATCATAGGAATTATATCTATGGTACACTAGTAGGGCAGCGGGAGATACTAGTAGGGTCCCTCCGGTTGTAGGCCAGCAGGGGGGAGGATTTGTCGGTAACGAAAGTCTGGGTCAACGAAGAATAAGGAGACTCCAGGTACAGGAGACAGTGCAATAATCTCTTGATCCGCAGACGAACAACAGCTATTCTCCGGTATGCAGTGCAGCATGGAGGAAAGCTAGCCAGCCTCAGGCGTCCTAGAGGCGGGCTCAACGATGCTCCTCACAGGGTAAATCCCACACAGTTGTGGGTGTAGACGATTCTCCGCTCCATCAGATACAGGACCAAAGCAAATATAATCCAGCCGAAAAGGGCTCTGTAGTCGTCGGGTAGGTTATCCAGTGTACATATCCACACGGTCCTCGTCTATGGCTCCTCGGATGACGGCACCAGGTTAAGCCGCCCAGCCTGGATAAGCACACTAGCTAGGTACGAGGAAGCGTTGGTAATGCTGGTCACTGTAGAACGGTAGCCGCACGATACACTATACATAAATAGACTATTACTGAATAATAGAATAGGTCGAACTCGACGGTACAGCGTTAAACTCTGACACTTCAGCTATCAATTCGCACGCGGTCTCAAGGCTATTTTTTGGGGCAAAACGGGCCCACTTCACTGCACGTTGTATCGTGGTGTGAGGCTTCAACTTATTGGGTAACAGTACTTCTGTATTCACCTGCGCCGTATTTATATGTTAGGTGAACAAACTAGTACCAGCCTTATTTCTGTCTCGTATTCTTGTGCAGAGCCGGTCATGTCCAGGCATGTCTTTGGCGGTGACTTTGAACTAGACATTGGGGGTATGGCCGTGGCGCCTAGGGGATCGCTGTCCAATAGGAGAACGAAATATTATGGTCTGTACTAGGTAAAAGGGATATTCCGTGTATATGTACAAAGAATACACAAGGGATATAAGACGATATACAAATACTATACAATATATATCAAGTAATAAATATATATATTCGGTTTAATCTGATCCTTAGTAACAAAGACCAAAAAAGAACAATATATACAAAACCAGTTACAATTAATTGAAGAGTCTCTGGGGTCAAATAAATTCTGGGAAAAATGGAACTCATTTACCAAGAAACATAAAAATGAACAATCCATTCAAAATGGAGATACATGGAAAAACCACTTCGAAAATCTTTATAGAAAACCAACAAAGAATCAAGCCCAAGAACACATTTCTGAAAAATTAAAAAATCTTGAAAGCGCTATTGAGGATTATCAGAACCCACTGGACTACGCAGTCAGTGAATTAGAATTGGAAGACCAATTAAAAGCTCTGCAGAACAAAAAAGCATGTGGGACTGATGGCATATTAAATGAGATGTTAAAAAATACAAACAGAAAATGCAAATTGACCAGCTTAAAAATATTTAACTTGGTACTAAGTGTGGGATATTTCCCTGAAAGCTGGAGTGAAGGGCTGATCACACCCATTTTCAAGAACGGAGACAAATATGATCCCAACAATTATAGAGGCATCTGTGTTAGTAGTAATCTGGGGAAATTATTTGGCAGCATTCTAAATTCAAGAATTATAGATTTCCTCAATGAGCACAATGTCTTAAGCAAAAGTAAAATTGGATTCCTCCCAAATTATAGAACAGCTGACCACATTTTCACCCACACACACTAATCGATAAATATGTAAATCAAAATAAAGGAAAAATTCACGCATGCTTTGTCGATTTCCAGAAAGCGTTTGACTCAGTCTGGCATGAGGGTTTACTTTTAAATTAATAGAAAGTGGTATAGGGGGGGAAGTCCTTTGATGTTATTAAATCCATATATGAAAATAACAAATTGGCTGTCAAAATGGAGATAAATACACAGACTTCTTCCCACAAGGCAGAGGGGTGAAGCAAGGCTGCAACCTCAGCCCCACACTGTTCAATATTTATATAAATGAACTGGCATTATTATTAGAACAGTCAGCAGCACCTGGTCTCACTCTCACAGACACAGAAATTAAGTGTCTCTTTTATGCAGATGACCTGGTCATACTGTCTCCTACTAGAGAAGGTATTCAGCGAAGTTTGGACATTCTTCATCAGTACTGTCAGACCTGGGCCCTGACAGTGAATATGAAGAAAACCAAAATATGACCTTCCAAAAAAGATTCCAGTTACAGATAAATTACCCAGAATTCAGCTCCACTGGAAATTTCTGTTCAGCTGTAAAGGAACTCAAGGAGAAGGCAAAAAGGGCTTTCTATGCCATCAAGCGTTCAGTTCAAATCCAAATTCCAATTAGGACATGGCTCAAAATATTTAAAGCAGTTATAGAATCGATTGCACTGTACGGCAGTGAGGTATGGGGCCCTTTATTAGTAACGGATTGGGCAAAATGGGACAAAAATCCAATTGAGATCCTGCATGTAGAGTTCTGCAAAACAATTCTCAGGGTGTTATGTACTAGAGGCCTGATCACTCTGTGTCACGGGGCATGTAGGTGAGGGCTGCCACTTAGTTAATTAGTGCTGATTGGTTACCTGCTGGGAGGTTTAAAACCAGCCAGGCACACACACATGCAGGGTCTGTGTTTAGAAGAGTGTGGGTTACCAGATAGATTGTCACGTTCTTCCAGTCCTTATCCTTTTAGCTTACACTAGTAATTCCTTAATATAGTAGCACTTGAGTTAATACACAGGTTTTGGTGTCGGTTTGCACATAGGTTGCGGGCCTTGAGCCAGGGTCGTAACAATTGGGCGCTCGTCCGGGATCTTTTACCCCTAGAACTTTGTTTGGTGTTTTTTTTTTGTGTTGCACGGGGTGTCATCATATTATGGTTTGGGTGGTGTTCGTTACATTTGGTGTAACGTGGGGGCTGAGCCATTTCATCAAACAGGTGAGTATGCCGTATTTGTTTGTAATTTGATGTGACTACTTATGCTGTTAAAATATATAGTTTAGTAGGCACCACATGTAGATAGGGACATTATTTTCTGGTTGTGGGTTAGCGTCCGGTGCACCACGTACTCCTGGGGCGGTCAATGAAATGATTGTATATGATCTTTGACTGGTAGCAGGTGTGGTTGAAGAAAGTTAGGTCTACAGGGCATTAGTTTAAGGGTAGGTAGGTTAGGGCGGCCAGGAAACACAGGTAGTGTGGTAGGGCTTGAATTAGTGTTTCTTAGGGTAGACATGTGGTAGGCCGGGTTTTTTTTTTTTTCCTGCAGTTTAGACGTAGAAGCATATGTGGTCACATCAGGTTAGAAGGCGCACCTGTTTGGAATTGTTTGTTGGATTTATTTTGTTTTGTTTGTTTGTTTGTTGAGCATACCTGGTAGCACCTAACACCCTGAGTGTATGTCACGTCTATTTAGGGTGGGTGTGGGGTTTTTTTTGGTTTTTTTTACGTCCTTGAAATGTGCGCTCCGTAGCACACATTGCCACAGCGTCCCGTTCGTCGTGGTTCTTTAGTCATTCTTCGGTGGTTCTTTGGTGTTTCTTTGGTGACTCTATGGTGAACGGGTGGTGGCGCTGGTGTAGGAAAGATGGCTTCCGTTAGGGATTTTGTTGATCTCCCTTTGCATGACTTGTTGGAGAGGTTTTCCAAAGAACAGCTTCTGGAGCTTGCTGTACACTACAAGGTGGAGCTTTCTCCCAGTGAGAAACGGTTGAAGCCATCTGCCTTGAGTGCTTTAAGGGTGTTGCTCATTAGAGGGCAGGTGCTTGAGGAGAGGGTGGAGCAGCCTCCTTCGTCTGACGCGTCTCCGCTTTTACCTGGTGCAGAGGGTGAATGGAGGGTTAGAGAGTTGGAGTTTAAGGAGAGGCAGCTACACCAAGAGCGTGAGGAGAGGAGAGAGGAGCGTGAGCTTAAGGAGAGGAGAGAGGAGCGTGAGCATGAGCGTGAGCTTAAGGAGAGAGAGAGGAGAGAGGAGCGTGAGCTTAAAGAGAGGAAAGAGGAGCGGGAGCTTAAGGAGAGACAAATGTTGCTGGAGCACGAGCGTGCGCAGAAGGAGCTTGAGTATAAGCATGCTGCCTTACAGGCGGGTGTTCTGCATCCAGAGTCACGTTCCGGTTTTGATGTAGGCAGGAATATTAGAATGGTGCCTCCGTTTTTTGAGAAAGACGTGGAAAGATATTTCCCCCTTTTTGAACGGGTGGCAACCACATTGAAGTGGCCTGATACCGCCTGGACACTGCTGCTGCAATGTGTTTTGGTTGGTAGGGCACAAGAAGCCTACACTGCTCTGTCCCTTGAACAAAGCGCTGATTATGAACTTGTTAAAGCTTCCATATTGAGGGCTTATGAGTTGGTCCCCGAGGCCTATCGTCAGCGTTTTAGAGGTTATCGTAGGCAGGAGGGGCAGTCTTATGTTGAATTTGGAAAAGAGAAGGAGAACCTGTTTGACCGGTGGTGCACCTCGCAGAAAGCAGAGTCAAGGGAGCAGCTCAGACAGTTGGTTCTCCTAGAGGAATTTAAAAGGTGTGTTCCTGATAACGTGTCCACACATCTAAATGAGCATAAGGTATCGAAGATAGCCGACGCTGCTGTCTTGGCTGATGAGTTTGTGTTAACACACAAATCTGTCTTTGTAGAGGAGGGCCGTGTGGAGTCCAGGGGTAGTAGGCGTCCTTCTCAGGGGAGCCGGTTCCCGGCACCCGTGTCTGCTGGTCGGTTTACTTCGACTCCTAGGCAAGGTGGCTCTGCTAGTGCATTCCCAGAGGGGGTTATCTGTTTTTACTGTAAGGAGCCTGGTCATATCGTTGTTGGATGCCCTGTGCTTAAGCAGAAAAATTTAAAAACGGTGGCTCTGGTAGAAATCATGGACAGGACACCTATGCCGACATTAGAGGGTGGGGTGCGAAGTATCAAAGGTGCAGACAGGGAGCTAGAGGGCTCCTCAACATTTATGATGGATGGATTTGTTTCACTGGTTGGTGCATTAGGATCAAGGCAGGCTATTACAATATGGAGAGATACAGGAGCTTTCCAGTCTCTCATTCTGGATGGGATTTTGCCATTTTCGGAAGATTCTTCATTGCATTCCGGTGCCATTGTTCAGGGCTTTGGAGGAGGCTTTGTGAATACTCCTTTGCATGAGGTCTCGCTAAACTCTCCCTTAGTATCAGGCAATGTTGTCGTAGGAGTGTGTTCTCACATTCCCATAAAGGGGGTGTCCTTCATTCTAGGGAACGATTTGGCCGGTGGCAAAGTGCTGGCTACTCCAGTTGTAGTTCCCGTCCCTGTAGTTTCTGAGGTTCCTGATGAGCTCGCACAGAAGCATCCAGGAGTGTTTCCTGTGTGTGCGGTAACACGCGCAATGTCAAAGGTCAAATGTGACACCCATGAGGTTGTTAACTTAGATGGTGATATGACACTTAGTGACACGTTCTTTGTTGAGTTGAAAAGTGGCCCTGATGAGGGTTTTGGTAAGGTGATACCGTCTCATGAGCAGTTGGTACTAGAGCAAAACAAGGATGTCTCCTTGTCGTCCCTCTTTGAAGAGGCGGTTTTAGAGGATGCAATGGTAGATACGTCTCAAGGATACTTTGTTAGCAATGACGTGCTCATGAGAAAGTGGACACCACCTAACCTGTCCAGTCTGGATGACTGGGGCAGTGTGTTTCAGATTGTTGTTCCAGCCGTGTATCGTCCTGATATACTGCATCTAGCACATGATCATGATCTTGCTGGTCACATGGGGGTCAGGAAGACTTATGACCGTGTGCTGAGACATTTTTGTTGGCCTGGTTTGAAGTCAGATGTGGCACAATATTGTCGCTCGTGCCATGTGTGTCAGGTGGTTGGTAAACCAAACCAGAAGATCCCTCAGGCTCCTCTGCAGCCTATCCCTGCCGTTGGGGAACCTTTTGAGCGGATCCTCATTGACTGTGTTGGTCCCCTCCCTCGAACTAAGACAGGGAACCAGTACCTTTTGACTATTATGTGTGCAGCGACCCGTTTTCCTGAAGCCATTCCTTTACGCAAGATCACAGCCCCAGCTATATCCAAAGCTCTGGTTAGGTTTTTTTCGACATTTGGTTTACCAAAGGTCATTCAATCAGATCAAGGGTCTAACTTCATGTCCCGTCTCTTTGCTCAGGTCCTCCAGCAGTTGTCTATCCAGCATTGCCCTTCCTCTGCCTATCATCCAGAGTCCCAGGGGGCGCTGGAGAGATTTCACCAGACTATCAAAACAATGCTGCGGGCATATTGTACGGAGTTCGACAAAGACTGGGATGATGGAATTCCTTTGCTTCTGTTTGCTGCTAGGGAGGTAACCCAGGAGTCTCTTGGATTCAGCCCGGCTGAGCTGGTGTTCGGCCACACAGTGAGGGGTCCTTTGAAACTGCTGAAGGAAAAGTGGTTGGCTGACCAGACTCCTTCCTCTACTAATTTGTTGGACTATGTGTGTGACTTCAGGCTTAAGCTTAGTAGAGCATGTGAACTAGCGAAAGAGAACCTAAAGGTAGCCCAAGGAAAAATGAAGGTGTGGTATGATAGGCGGGCCCGACATAGGGTGTTCTCACCGGGAGACAAGGTGTTGGTTCTCTCGCCTATTCTTGGGTCTGCATTACAGGCTAAATACAGTGGGCCATACTCCATTGAGCGCAAAGTTGGTGAGGTCGACTACTTGATTAAAACTCCCGACCGCAGGCGCAAGAGTAGATTATGTCACGTCAATATGTTGAAGGCGTACAATGATAGGGCTCAGATGGACCAGTCAGGGGTCAAGCCTGTGGCTATTCTGACAGTTTCTGCATCTCCTATTGTGGCCGACTGTTCTGTGTCGAAGGAGATTTCTCAGGGCAGGTTGCCAAACACCCAGATACTAGGTGACTTGGACTCACACCTGTCGTACTTGCCACTTCCTGAGCGTGCGGATGTGGTGCGCCTACTTAGACAGCATACACGTTTGTTTTCTGATGTCCCTAGTCGTACTAATGTACTCGAGCACGACATTGATGTTGGTAGTGCAGGGCCAATTAAGCAACATGCCTACAGGGTGAATCCGGAAAAACGACGGATCTTGAGTAAGGAAGTAGACTATATGGTGAGACATGGCATTGCGGAGCCCAGCTCTAGTGCGTGGAGCTCCCCCTGCCTGCTTGTTGATAAGCCAGACTGCACTCATCGGTTCTGTACTGACTTCCGTAAAGTTAATGCAGTAACCAAGCCGGACTCGTACCCTCTTCCTCGGATGGACGACTGTATCGATCGGGTGGGTTCAGCAGCCTTTGTAAGTAAATTGGATTTGCTGAAGGGATACTGGCAGGTTCCGCTTACTCCGCGAGCACGTGAGATATCCGCTTTTGTCACACCAGAGAGTTTCTGCCAGTATACAGTGATGGCCTTTGGCATGCGAAATGCCCCAGCGACGTTTCAGCGGCTAGTGAACAAGGTCCTGGCCGGAGTAGCGTTCTGTGAGGCATATCTGGATGACCTGGTTATCCACAGTTCCTCTTGGTCACAACATGTGGAGCATCTGGCGGAAGTGTTCAAGCGGTTGGGTGATGCTAACTTGACAGTTAACCTTGCGAAATGTGAATTTGGACAGGCCACGGTTACCTACCTGGGTAAGGTGGTTGGACGTGGGCATGTGTGCCCCATTACAGCTAAGGTGGAGGCTATAGTGGGCTTCCCTGCTCCCCTCACCAGGCGGGAGTTAAAGCGCTTCCTAGGTATGGCAGGGTACTATAGGAGTTTCTGTAGGAACTTTGCTTCTGTTGTTGCCCCTTTGACCAATCTGCTCAGTCCTAAGGTACCTTTCGTGTGGACTGAGACTTGTCAACAGTCTTTTGAGAGCATCAAGGGTATTCTGATTAGCGCTCCCGTTCTGTCAGCTCCCGATTTTCAACTGCCATTCAAGTTGGCAGTGGATGCTACAGATGAAGCGTTTAGTATTCCTGGGCGCTTTGCCGCGACGCGCGCACGGTTATATCACGTCGTTTTAATTAATTGGGAACCCAGGCTGCTGTTCTGTTTTATGCCGCCAGGAGGCGCAAAGTCGCCCGGCGGGGCGGCGGTCTATTGATTATTGACTTCCTCATTCAACACTGTGTATCCGCGTCTGTGATTTGCCTAAACGTTATTATTTTGGTAACGTCTTATTTCTGACTACAGTACAGTATGTATTACTATCTATTACTACCTACTATGGGCCAGCCGTGTATAGGTGTAACAGAGTTATAATAGTTCAATGGTTGTGATGGCGGAGTTACAGTAGCGACGCGTCCCCTTCCTTTGCATATCGTTTTATTTACTACTACCTACACTATGCTGCTATGTCTACTATCTACTACTACTTTGTATCACAAACAGTACTGTATTTGCAAAACTGATATGTCATAAATGTATAGATGTACACTAGCAGTACTGTCTACCTGTATGTCATGTATGTCATTATGAATTGAAAATGGGGGACCCTGATGTAAACAAGACGAAAGTAAAAATAAAACGTTCAAACTGTTCCAACTTGTGTATTGTTTTCATAAAAGTTGACTAAGATTGTACTCTTGTATTTTGCACTGTACAGTATGTCACAGGTGAGCTTGCTAGCCATTTGATTGTTAACGTGATATAAAAAAAATAATCAATAATTGATTGATTGATTGAAAAGTTTATTAACAGATTGCAGAATGGGTACAGTACAGTACAGCTCAATACATACAATTGTTAAGGGGATGCAGACCAGAGAAAGACTTTCGTCTTGTTTACATCAGGGTCCCCCATTTTCAATTCATCATAACATATATGACATACATGACATACAGATAGACAGTACTGCTACATCTATACATTTATGACATATCAGATTTGCAAATACAGTACTGTTTGTGATACAAAAGTGTCCAGAAAAAGAGTGTATATACATTTGGCGTAGAAACTGTACATTGGAGGAGGGGGGGGGGGTGATCATACGGGTGATCATACAGAAAGCATCCTTGAAGCTGTCATTACAAACAAAGTTTTAGTTTTGAATCACTTCTCTTGTAACACAACTCCTGGTCTACAGTTCTCCTGGTACAGTGTGTAAACCCATCTTAGGTCCCGTCATCTATTAACAGTCTATACTGTAGTTGAGGGGAACCTGTGTCAGAAACAAAAACAAAATTACAAACATCTCAAAACAATCTGGTCAGACTACTGCTTGACCTTACTCCTAGAACCCACCTCACCCCTGCCCACTTTGACAACCTAGGATGGCTTAGAGTAGACACAACTTGCAATGGGCCTGGTCTACAAGATACACTACACGACCAAAGTACCCATGTACATGTCAAAATACTTCCCACTTTCAAAAACACTCTCAAAAAACACCTACGGGAGACTGCAATTCTAAACTGGCCCCTGTAAATGTCCTAACACAACCCCCCCCCCCCCCCCCCCCCCAATGTACAGTAAATGACCAAGTATAATAATAATAACTTTGTTTTATATAGCGCCTTTCAGAGGACCCAAGGTCGCTTTACATAGGGGGGGGGGGGGGGGAGATGACAAATTAACAAACATAGTGGACAGACACAACATATACATATAAAGTGAGAAAGTTAGGGGTTGAAGGCCAAGTTGAAGAGGTGGGTTTTGAGCAGTTTTTTAAATTAGTCCAGAGTTGGGGCGGTGCAGAGTTCTGCTGGGAGGGAGTCAATATTCCAATGTACAGTTTTGCTTGTTCAGTTGTACAGTGTCCCCCACCCACTCTTCCTACCCAACCTGTGAACCTGATGTAAACAAGACAATTTTTCTGTTTGATATCTCAATGTTTTGTAATAAAAAAAATATTCTGATTGGACAAGAGATAACAATTATTTGCATCTTTATTGTAACAAATGTATGAACAGTCAGCAATAGATGTCAAATGATTTACAGTAATATCAAGTAACAAGTGACTTATATCTCGACCATTAGCCAATGGAAATGCATCTTCAGAAATAAGATCAGATAAACAAGACTGACACAAAACTGATGAATGATGAAATGAGCACATAAAGTGCAGACATACTATAAAATCCTATCTACATGGGTGTTCCAGGTTAGTGTGTTATCGACAAAAATCCCAAGATATTTATATGAAGAGACCTGTGAGATGGACTGTGTGTGGATGACCACAGGCCTGTGGTCCCCAACACCTCTGGGGTCAAACACCATCTCCCCAGTCTTCTTAACATTTAAAACCAGACAGTTATTGTCGCACCAGTTTTTAAAACCTCTGGATTTCCAAATAATAGTCAGCTATGGTCACTGTCATTCTTAATTAGAGCTAAAACTTTATTTAACAGATTGCAGAATGGGTACAATACAGTACAGCTCATAGATAGATAGATAGATAGATAGAAGAAAAACAAACCTGTGCGAGTCTTAATTCTTTATTTTTGTCAATATACTATGCAGTATACTAATATACAATGCTATATTACATCTGTTCTAGCAATGTTGTACCAATGTTTACCATATGTTACTGTTTTACCAATCGTATGCTACAGCAGTAAAGGTGTTAATAATTGGAATGGTTTGAATTTTTTTTTTTTAGAAATCATGGAATTAATGTAAAAACACAGAAAGTATATTTAGATTCAAAGGCAATTTTAATAGCTTTCAATGAATACAGTTTCTCTCCTGTGAAATACAGTTAAAGCATTCACTTTTGACAGCCCTAGTATTTACAGGACATAACATTGTTCAAATAACAATGAAAACATGACAAACTGAATTTAAATAATCCACATCAGTAAAACTAAGAGGCCTTGATTTTCCATTTTAGCTTTAGCATAACAGATAACAGATAACTCCGTCTCTCCCTCACTATCTGGTAACGCATGGTCTGGTGGTTTCATAACAACACTGTGGCACATATTCGTTAAGGCACAGCACACAGTCACAATCTTGTCAATGAAAGAAAAGTCCTCGCCTTCAAATGGAACCAGCAGTTGGACTGGTATGGTATTATGTAGCATGCGATACTTATTGCGTACCAAACCGATCACTCTTTCAACATGGACCCTGAGGTGAGCTATTTGCTGTGTCTCTTCTACAGATTTTGGATCCATCTGGGCACGTCCGCTTGTGAATCCAGGGATTTTCACCGATGCACACATTAATGAAACATGGTCCCCAATGTCAAATCCACGGTCTGCTAAAACCAAGTCTCCAGGCAACAGTTTATTGAGGAGACCACTGTTCTCGGTCAGATGCTTGTCACTTACACGCCCTCCCCACCCTTTGGAAATGAAAGAGATAGACCCCTGTGGTGTAATGCCAATCAGGTACTTAACAGTGTGCTTTTGCTTGTAGTGGGAATATGTCTGTGCCTGCGCTTTCAGATTTGATGGTCTCAGTGCCAATTTCAAAGCAGTCCAGAATAACCGCAACACGATTGCCAAAAGCCTCTACAAACTGATGTGGCATGGTTAGTTGGAGGCAATGTCTTGGGCCAGGCACGTGGGGGCATCATTTGAGCTGTGGGCATCCACTGTGGTGCCGGCGGGGTCTGAGATTGAGGCAATATGGCTCTTGCAAAAGTCCCCATCATCTGCAGGAAGAGTTGGGTGGTGGCCTGCTGCTGCTCCTGCATGGACCTACTTGTGCTGTATAATGACAATACATTTTAATCTAATCTAATCTTTAGACAAGGTTTAATAAGGTGCAAGGTTCAAAGTAATCTATTATTAGTATCAATTTATTTGTCTAAAGATGATCCATGATCCTTTTTGATGACTGCTATGGTAGAGTGTGAACTCTCAAATGGCAACGATAAATACTAGGTGGTGGACAATTAGCATTTCAATGGTGTGGGGGTTGCAGCCATCGCATTCCAATGTAAGTGTCCTTGAGCAAGACGCTTAACCCCCTTAACCCTCCTGCAAGACTGGGTCTCGGGCTGCCTGTCTGTTCTCCTCCTCCTTCTCCTTCAGCTGAGCCTGTAGCAGTGAAGGGCTTGGGGTAATATGTGGACTGTATGAAGGCATCTGAAATTCTCTCTCTTTAGTATCTTGCCAAATTCTGATGCAGTCAGCCTGCCCTCTCGCTCCTTGTGCCACAGTGGACATGCAGCCTGTCCCGTCATTTGCAGTTGTAGTTGTCTTGCTTCCTCAAGATCAAAGCTCTGGATGTGCTGTGGTGTTGGTATGCCTATGTCTGGAGAGAGGGGCATGGGGATGGTCTTGGTACAGTGAGAGGATACAGGCAGGGATGTTGTTGGGTTGGTCTGTGGTCGCTGCAACAGTGGGAGCTGCAGCGAAAGAAAAAAGAAATAGATTAGAAATAATTTGTCTCATTTCTTTCTCTCCCCCAGAACCATTACCATTGTGGTTGGAGCCCAGGCTCAAAACGGCTTAAGATCTTGAGGTAGAAAAATGCTGTTTTTGAGGACTTGATTAGAAATACAAAACAATGAATAAAAAATATATATATATTACAGAGGTGTTCCATAGACTCACAGGAATTGTGTAAAAGTGCCCAAATAGTGAAAGAAATAGTAAAATAGTTCCCCTTTAATATGATCTATGTCTCTAATTCTCATATTGGCGCATTCTTCCAATTCTCCTCTCACAATATTCACCCTCACTGAACTGAGTCATCTGAAAATGTGCTGATTTGTGATGTCAGAGACTCAGCTGCATGTTGAGACTCACACACTAAGCACAGTTACCATTGTGGTTGGAGCCCAGGCTCAAAACGGCTTAAAATTTTGACAACGGAACAACATATGAAGTAGTGCAGTGTTGTAGTACTCGGGTCCAGGACTTGGACTTGAGTCCGAGTACTGGACTGATTTTCAGGACTTGTGACTCGACTTGGACTTGTGCACTGAGGACTCGGACTTGGACATGGACTCGAGCATTGACTGCATTCGGACTCGGAAGGTGCAGACAAGGACTTGTGAATTGATACATTTATTTTAGTTTTTATTTTGTTATTTATTTAGTTATTTTTTGGTAATAGGCCCTAATCATTTGTAATAAGATATTGATGGCTAGTGCATTTGTTTGGCTATTTACATTTACATTTAGTCATTTAGCTGACGCTTTTATCCAAAGCGACTTACAAGTTCTGTACGACAAGTCATCAGGAAGGGTACAACTCTATCAGCTGAGTAACAATGTTCATCAAAGTGTTGAGTGCTACAGTGTAGGTTAGTTTATTAGGACAAGTGCATGACAGTAAGGTTAGTTAGGGTTAGATTTCTTTATTGTGTCTATTTATTGTGGCTATTGTGTCACAAAGTAAATAAACTCCATTTTAAATGGTGAACGCTGTGTCATTTATGTATAATGTAGACCTTTTTTTATTTGTATGTCAGCTCTTCGACTGCCAGAATGGAGTGGACTCAACCTTGATGACTTGGACTCGGACTCGGGTAATGGGGACTCGACTTGGGCTCTTCTTTGGTGACTTGGACTTGGACTCTGACTCAAACACTGGGGACTCGACACTCGACTCAGACTCGATATTTAGTGACTCGACTACAACACTGAAGTAGTGATGTACTGACTGTACACAGTACCAACGGAACAACATACTGTATGAAGTAGTGATGTACTGACTGTACACAGTACCAACAGAACAACATACTGTATGAAGTAGTGATGTACTGACTGTACACAGTACCACCAGAACATATGAAGTAGTGATGTACTGACTGTACACAGTACCAACAGAACATATGAAGTAGTGATGTACTGACTGTACACAGTACCAACCGAACAGCATACTGTATGAAGTAGTGATGTTTTAATGATTACTCTACATAAAGCAACTTTGATATTTCAATTCTTACATTTTCCATCTCCTTACCTGCACAACCATAAATTCTTTCTTTTCAAAATCCAGCTCCAAGGGTTTTTGGACCATGAGTTGAACTTGAGTTGCGCTTTCTGCAACGGTAAACACAGGAACTACGGCGAACACATCCTTGACGTCTCCAGCCAGGGTTAGCTTGATTTGTCCTCCCTGCACAATAAACATAATGATTCATACTTAATCACAAGTAACCACTCAGGTCTTGTTATGTGTCATACAGTTGGACAGTACAACAGGACAACATGGTCTCTGCTTTTTTCATTGAAGTGTTTTGAAACAGTGATAATAATTATATTATACAGTATATACTGTATATATATGTATCTATAATTGTTGGATATGTCTGCATATATCCCTCCCTATTCACATACCTGTATAATAAAATTTAATAATATGTACAGTATATATTATATCTATATCTGTATATATCCCATACCTACTCTCAATAGTTATACCACTGGCCAGCATGGCTTACCACCATATTCTTATATTCAGAGTTAATTATATTGTTTACACTGCTTATTTGTATCATTACAATAGTTGTATTGCCTATATTAATGTATTATACTATTACCATGCCCCTCTCCCATGTACCCCCCCCCCCCCCATGCTACTACTGTATGATGCCCGCATTTCCCCAAGCGGATCAATAAAGGAATATCTTATCTTATCTTAGTACATTACCTGTATCACTTTATATAATTATACTGTAAATACATGTTGCATATATTACCAGTAGCTTGTTATATATATCACATTTAATTACTTGTACATTGTATATTATTATTGCACTTAACTGTTACAGTCTGGTACACTCTGGTTAGATGCCAAACTTCTTTTTGTTGTACTGTACTTGTGCTGTATAATGACAATACATTTTAATCTAATCTAATCTAATAAACATCAAATTAGAGACTGTTTTTTTCTTTTCAATATCTCTGTTTTTGTTTATCTTTTTAAAGAATAAAAAAAAAAAAAAAAAAAATCCTGTGACCTGGTCCGCATCTCTGACAGTGATGTCGAGGGGGATGGATCCTGATGAGTGCTCAATAATCTCTCCTGTGAAGGTGTCCTGCGGGACACATGTATCTTCGCACCTGTAGAATTCGGGTTTGTTGTCGTTTATGTCGAGAATTCTGATCTGTACCTCTGCAGTGGTGAAGGCATACACCCCATGGATGTTCAGATTAGCCTCAGTAGCCTAGAAGAGAAGAGAAGAGAAGAGAGGAGAGGAGAGGAGAGGAGAGGAGAGGAGAGGAGAGGAGAGGAGAGGAGAGGAGAGGAGAGGAGAGGAGAGGAGAGGAGAGGAGATAATTGATAACTTTACTGCTAGGCTCATATTTAATACTAGTACTACTATTACTACTACTACAACTGCTACACTACTACTGCTACTACTACTACTACTACTACTACTACTACTACTACTACTACTATGACAACTGCTACTGCTAAGACTAGTAGTAGTAATTTAAATCATTATTATTGGAAATAAATAAATAAAAGAGACATGTACCTTAACAATCACAACAACCTCAACAAAACTTCCGTTGCCAATGGTTTCACGGTCGATTTCGGACTTGACTGATATTTCTCCATTATCTTGGTTGATTTCAAAAAGGCATGTATTGTGTTCAATTACACTTGCTTGACTTGCTCACAATATAAACACACAGTAATACAGTAGATGATTTGTTTTATCCTATCCAAGGGATTCGTTTTGTGACATTAATTCACATTACCTGGCATTAGCAATAGAATGACAAACAGCAAGATGCATGTCATGATGTCAGCATGTATTGTGTTCAATTACACTTGCTTGACTTGCTCACAATATAAACACACAGTAATACAGTATGCTTTGTTTTATCAAGCGCGCACACACAGTGTTATATTAACAAACGCATTAATCAATAGTAACATATATCGCGCACGCACGCACACACACGACGCACACACGGTGTTATAACCAAATAACGCTCTGATTAACAAATAGTAATATATAGGTTTCTTTAGACTAGAATAAGTTAAATTAACTTACCGTCTCTGGAACGTTTAACGCTGGTCTGTAACGCTGTGACTGAGAAAAATGCATTTCAATAGTAATGTATATAAATTAAGAGCTTACTGATTGAGAGCTAAATCCACTGCCGACAGAAGAGACGCAATATTTACTTCCTAGTCCAGTAAAGTCCACGGCACTCTCTCTCTGCCTCTCTCTCATTTTGCCGAGGGCGGAGCTCGTCCAGCACGTTGTCACCAGCTGTATGAGAGCGCCCCCGCTGGTCATTGTTAACATTAACCACACCAAAACGACGTCATAACGGCAGGCAAACAGCTGTTCCAGGACTTTTCCCAGCTGTATCTGTAGTGACCTCGGTGCTGGAGCCGTCCTCCTGCAAGAGGATGCATTAGAGGTGGAGCACCCAGTGTGCTACTTTTCTAAAAAGTTTGACAGGCATCAACTGCACTACTCTACTATAGAGAAGGAGGCGCTCGCTTTGGTTCTTGCCTTGAACCATTTTGATGTTTACGTTGGATCCTCCAGTTTACCCCTTGTTGTGTATACAGACCATAACCCTTTGGTTTTTCTTCGCAGCATGGTGAACTCGAACCATCGTTTGATGCGATGGAGTTTGTTCCTCCAGGCGTATAACTTGGATATTCGCCACATTCGTGGGAGGGACAACGTGCTAGCAGACGCCCTCTCACGATCATAGTACCGGTGTTTGTGGTACCCGTTATCACTGTTGTGGTAGTGGCCCTGACAACTAAGGGGTCACAGTTGTTTTTTTGTTTTGTCTATGAGTTGTTGTGTAGTGGTTGCCTCTTGGGCAACCAGTTTGGTGGGGGAGGTGTTATGTACTAGAGGCCTGATCACTCTGTGTCACGGGGCATGTAGGTGAGGGCTGCCACTTAGTTAATTAGTGCTGATTGGTTACCTGCTGGGAGGTTTAAAACCAGCCAGGCACACACACATGCAGGGTCTGTGTTTAGAAGAGTGTGGGTTACCAGATAGATTGTCACGTTCTTCCAGTCCTTATCCTTTTAGCTTACACTAGTAATTCCTTAATATAGTAGCACTTGAGTTAATACACAGGTTTTGGTGTCGGTTTGCACATAGGTTGCGGGCCTTGAGCCAGGGTCGTAACACAGGGTACAAAGGAAAAGCCCAAACTCTGCATGCAGGGCTGAATTAGGACAATATCCGTTACTCATAAATATGCAAAAAAGATCAATTAAATTCTGGAGCCATATTAAAAAAAGTGACCTGGCCTGCTATCATCATAAAGCCCTGGCCTGCCAAGAGCTGGAACTACAAAGGAGCCCCTTTTGTCAACTCATAATGAAACTGGCTGACATCTCACACTCTGACATCACAAACCCTAGCCAGCCTCAGAAGATTAGACCTAACCAAATTATAACCAAAGAAAAAGATAAATACATTACGTATTGTAATCAACTCACACAATCACAACACAAATTAGAAACATATTTGGCCCTAAACAGACAGTATACTGTGGCAGACTACCTCAGCACAGTAACTGATAAGAATCTAAGAAAGAATCTGACAAGGTACAGACTGAGTGACCATGGTTTGGGGATAGATAAGGGCAGACACAGACAGACCTGGCTGCCCAGAGAGGAGAGGTTGTGCTGTCTTTGTGATGAGGGAGCCATAGAGACAGAACTACACTTCCTAACACAATGTGAAAATTACAGAAATATTAAGGAGGAATTCTTTCCAAAAATTGAAATAATTTCCCCAGAATTCCAAAGTATGACAGAAGTGCAGACATTGCCATTCCTCCTGGGGGAACAGAAAGAATGTGCAGTTTTAGCTGCAAAATATGTCAATTCATGTCACAAGAAAAGGGACAACCAGTAGGACACATATACTGTATACATGTACCATGTTTTACTCACTGCACCATCTCCTTTATTTCTTTTGATCTTATATTGTTATGTTGTTTGCTGTTTATGTCATAATTGTGCTTTGGCAACATTTGTGAAATTTCATGCCAATAAAGCTTTTTGAATTGAATTTAATTGAAATTGAGAGAGAGCCCCAGGCCAGAGGGAGAGAGCTGAGCCACACAAACCTGTGAAAACAGCAATATTATTCTGTATAATAATGGAACCACGTGAACAAAATGCCAGCTTTGTTTGGCAAAAATAAAGTGGGATGCATGTCACGTTAACATAGATGGTTTATTTATTTTAAAGAATTATTCCGGTAACCAGTTCAATCATATGAATTTGCACATGTCTGTTGAGAGTGTAACTCACTCAATCTTCCCCGGACAAATAAAGGTTCCTTCTTCCCGAACACTTCCACAACATCCTGAACTGAAGGGGCTAACTATTCACCCTGAACTGAAGTGGCTAGCTATTCACCCTGAACTGAAGTGGCTAGCTATTCACCTTGAACTGAACTGAAGTGGCTAGCTATTCACCCTGAACTGAAGTGGCTAGCTATTCAACCTGAACTGAACTGAAGTGGCTAGCTATTCACCCTGAACTGAAGTGGCTAGCTATTCACCCTGAACTGAACTGAAGTGGCTAGCTATTCACCCTGAACTGAACTGAAGTGGCTAGCTATTCACCCTGAACTGAAGTGGCTAGCTATTCACCCTGAACTGAAGTGGCTAGCTATTCAACCTGAACCGAAGTGGCTAGCTATTCATCCTGAACTGAAGTGGCTAGCTATTCACCCTGAACTGAAGTGGCTAGCTATTCATCCTGAACTGAAGTGGCTAGCTATTCACCCTGAACTGAAGTGGCTAGCTATTCAACCTGAACCGAAGTGGCTAGCTATTCACCCTGAACTGAAGTGACTAGCTATTCATCCTGAACTGAAGGCTAGCTATTCATCCTGAGCTGAAGTGGCTAGCTATTCATCCTGAACTGAAGCGGCTAGCTATTCAACCTGAACCGAAGTGGCTAGCTATTCATCCTGAACTGAAGTGGCTAGCTATTCACCCTGAACTGAAGTGGCTAGCTATTCATCCTGAACTGAAGGCTAGCTATTCATCCTGAGCTGAAGTGGCTAGCTATTCATCCTGAACTGAAGTGGCTAGCTATTCAACCTGAACCGAAGTGGCTAGCTATTCATCCTGAACTGAAGTGGCTAGCTATTCATCCTGAACTGAAGACTAGCTATTCATCCTGAGCTGAAGTGGCTAGCTATTCACCCTGAACTGGAGTGGCTAGCTATTCACCCTGAACTGAAGTGGCTAGCACCCTGAACCGAAGTGGCTAGCTATTCATCCTCAGGGCTCGAATCTCCTCTCCTCACATCAACGTGACTCAACATTAATCTGGCCCCTTAAAATGGCTTCTCGGTTGTGAGCAGGAGCTTCTGACGCTCCATTGGACAGCGCAGGGGGGCAGGGGGGGGGGGGGGCGAGACATGAAGCCTCCAGCTGCCTCTGGGATGCTCAGCGGGACGTCCCCACGACACCGCCCCCGTCACGGCCAGGTGCCGTATTGATAATGACGCCTTTCAGCCACCCGCCTGTGCGGAAGAGTGGCGCCGTGGGTGGAAGCGAACCGCTGCAGTCAGTGATGAAAACATACCCGCTGCCCCCCCCTCCCCCCTCTGAGAATCCTCACGTGAGAATAGGTGTAGAAAGTAATGTTGTGTATCCACTCCGTGCTGCGCTTTAAAGAACAGATCAAATGCTTTACTTTGTCAGAGAGACTCAGAGTCTGCCTGCCCTAGTTTCAGCCTCTCCCTCTCCCTCTATCCCTCTCTCCCTCTCTCCCTCTCTCTCTCTCACTCTCTCTCTTTCTGTCTTTGAGTCCTCAATTGCTCCCTGGGCTGCGTTGGGACCTGGGCTGATCAGTCCCAGAGAGAGACATGGCTACAGAAATAAACATAGCTATGTTTAAATATCCCAGCAGAAGAGGGGGGGGGGACATGAAGACAACAGTGGAACGGTGGTTAAACACCATGTGATGGAGCCCCCCCTCCCCCCTCTAAAGGTGACCCCCTCCCCTAGCAACAATCTGTTTCACCGTTCCGCCCCTTCACACCTGGAGTGATTCAATAATTAGATGGATGGAAATATTGTATCTCAGGTTTTTTAGGCAGGGAGGGGAGTCTTTATTTACCCATGAACGGTTAATAAATAATACATAAACTATAAAACGTATGCTTTTCAGCAACGCCCTGCTTCACACTCCACACATTTCCACAACTAGGAGCTTCGCAGTACCACCACAGTCTGACACTGTTGACCACTAGGAGCTGCCCAGTACAACCACAGTCTGACACTGTTGACCACTAGGAGCTTCCCAGTACAACCACAGTCTGACACTGTTGACCACTAGGAGCTGCCCAGTACAACCAGTCTGACACGGCTGACCACTAGGAGCTGCCCAGTACAACCAGTCTGACACTGCTGACCACTAGGAGCTGCCCAGTACAACCACAGTCTGACACTGTTGACCACTAGGAGCTGTGATACAATACAGCAGGGGTGTCAAACTTATTTTCACAGAGGGCCACATCAGCATTATGGTTGCCCTCAAAGGGCCAAAGACCGTATAAATGTTAATGTAATGTAAAATAAATGTAGCTACTCATTTACATATTGTTAAACATGTTGTTTCTGTATTTATTACTTATTCAAGTTATACATATTGCATAATCATTTGCATAGATGTAAAAATATATGTTAGCTTATGTTATTTTAACAAATAATTTTAGTTTATCAGAACCCCATATTACTCCATTAATCAATGATCAAACCATTCAAGTAAATAACAAAGAAGAAGATCATCAAATACAAGCTATGACATTAAGTTTGTTCAAAACCTTTTTGTCACAGTCAAGAGGGGCAGAACTAACAACTGAGCTGCAAAGAACACGTGGGCCAGATGTAGCAGATGTTACAAAAACAAATGGCTGCACACAACCTTGCAGAGGCCATACATCCAACTAATGGAAGATAGTTTAATTAACTTTTAATGAACAGATTGCAGAATGGGTACAGTACAGTACAGCTCAATACACACAATTGTTAAGGGGATGCAGACCAGAGAAAGACTTTCGACTTGTTTACATCAGGGTCCACCATTTTCAATTCGTAATGAAATTGCTATTATGTGTCTGCATGAACACACAACTGTAACTGTACTCAAAAATAACAAAATAAGGGTTGTCTCAGTTCACAACTATATTGGTCAAGTTTTGGGTGGGACTTGTTTGCGTCCCTACAGCTTCTTATTCAATTGAGCGAGATGCTCGGTTATGTCACACAGCCAGTTTGCATCTGACAGTTCAGACAATATTTCTTCAACCCTTTGTTACCTATTCCGCCTGGATCTTTTTTGTATTTTGGGCTGTAAAATTGTCAAAGAATGTCTGAGGAGTAAGTGCTTTTGGCTTTTTTCCTTTGTTACTTCATCAATACCTCAGATGTTCAACATACATGTATGTGTAAGAATGTGTAATAACTAAGGCTGTCAAAGTTAAAGCTTTATTAACACATTAACCCACAATTATTTTAACGCCGCTATTTTTTTAACCCAAGATTAATGTTTATATTTTTTATTTATTTTTTAATTTTTTTACCAGAGCTCTTGGGGGGCCACATCAAATGACGCGGCGGGCCACATTTGGCCCGCGGGCCATGAGTTTGACACCTATGCAATACAGGATACACAACACAGTAGGAGAGCCTCTCAACACAGTGCTAACGGTGTTCGTTAATTTATTTTTACCGCAGGCACCAGGAACAAAGGACTCAATGCTCAGCAGAGCATCGAGGCATCAACAACCTATCACTGAATGAGCTTCGCAGAGCATCAAAAATTATGAACAGTGGGTGGCCTTCAAAAGATAAAATGGTGGAGAGAGAGAGAGAGAGAGAGAGAGAGAGAGAGAGAGAGAGAGAGAGAGAGAGAGAGAGAGAGAGAGAGAGAGAGAGAGAGAGAGAGAGAGAGAGAGAGAGAGAGAGAGAGAGAGAGAGAGAGAGAGAGAGAGAGAGAGAGAGACAGAAAGGGAGTGTTGCCAAGACAGGATGTGGCTTCCGATAGGTCAGAGTGAGGTCAGAGGTTAAAGAAAACAAGATAGTGGTCATTTCTCAACACAACT
Source organism: Notolepis coatsorum (assembly GCF_963971535.1). Classification (NCBI taxonomy): domain Eukaryota; kingdom Metazoa; phylum Chordata; class Actinopteri; order Aulopiformes; family Paralepididae; genus Notolepis; species Notolepis coatsorum. The sequence goes on along the minus strand of NC_140173.1, from coordinate 41,002,674 downwards.
CCACAAAGGCCCTGTGAGCGAACTGCTTTTCATACACATCCAAGTCCATCATGGGGAGATGAAGAGAGAGATGGAAAGAGGGATGGGACAGGAAGACAGAGAAAGAAAAAGACAGTGAGAGAGAGAGAGAGAGAGAGAGAGAGGAGAGAGAGAGAGAGAGAGAGAGAGAGAGAGAGAGAGAAGAGAGAGAGAGAGAGAGAGAGAGAGAGAGAGAGAGAAAGAGAGAGAGAGGGAGAGAGAGAGGCACTTAGAAGTACTGATCGGTGAGGCCTGTCTGAGCATGCAGAAACAGGACATTGATTGTGCGAGAGCCACAAATGGGAAATCTATGTGGGGTGAGGTCCTGCGGCAGGGAGGGCACAGCTGGGTGGCTCTGGTGTCACCCTGCGGCAGGGAGGGCACAGCTGGGGGGCTCTGGTGTCACCCTGCGGCAGGGAGGGCACAGCTGGGGGGCTCTGGTGTCACCTCTGGACGCACGCTGGGTGGCATAACGGCTCCACTGTAAAAAATAATCACAAGTTTAGGAAATGTTTTAATCCCGTATTCACACTTATCAAGATTATGTTACCGGAGCTTAATACAGTGTTTTGCCATTGTTGCACAGATAATAAAAATAATGTATTACACATTACTCATAGAGGTCTAAGCCCTGGAGCGGCTGGGTAGTGTAGACGTCTAAACACTGTAGTGTAGACGTCTAAACACTGTAGTGTAGAGGTCTAAACAATGTAGTGTAGAGGTCTAAACACTGTAGTGTAGACGTCTAAACACTGTAGTGTAGAGGTCTAAACAATGTAGTGTAGAGGTCTAAACACTGTAGTGTAGAGGTCTAAACACTGTAATGTAGAGGTCTAAACACTGTAGAGTAGAGGTCTAAACACTGTAGTGTAGAGGTCTAAACACTGTAATGTAGAGGTCTAAACACTGTAGAGTAGAGGTCTAAACACTGTAGTGTAGAGGTCTAAACACTGTAGAGTAGAGGTCTAAACACTGTAGTGTAGAGGTCTAAACACTGTAATGTAGAGGTCTAAACACTGTAGAGTAGAGGTCTAAACACTGTAGTGTAGAGGTCTAAACACTGTAGAGTAGAGGTCTAAACACTGTAGAGTAGAGGTCTAAACACTGTAGAGTAGAGGTCTAAACACTGTAGTGTAGAGGTCTAAACACTTTAGAGTAGAGGTCTAAACACTGAGTAGTGTAGAGGTCTAAACACTGTAGTGTAGAGGTCTAAACACTGTAGAGTAGAGGTCTAAACACTGTAGTGTAGAGGTCTAAACACTTTAGAGTAGAGGTCTAAACACTGAGTAGTGTAGAGGTCTAAACACTGTAGTGTAGAGGTCTAAACACTGTAGTGTAGAGGTCTAAACACTGTAGTGTAGAGGTCTAAACACTGGGTAGTGTAGAGGTCTAAACACTTAGGTAATATAAAATGCTTCTGAGTAAGTAAAATAAAATGACATGACATACCGTCTGTCTTTTAGTGCCATTGTAACTCCCTCTGTTAGCTGCACTGGGATTCAGGGAGGGAGGGGGGGCCCATCTGCACACACCACAGAGGCACTAATCTGTGATATGCTAATATGTTACTGCCATATGATAATCTGTTACTGCCATATGATAATATGTTACTGTGATATGCTAATATGTTACTGTGATATGCTAATCTGTTACTGCCATATGATAATATGTTACTGCCATATGATAATCTGTTACTGTGATATACTAATCTGTTACTGTGATATGCTAATCTGTTACTGCCATATGATAATCTGTTACTGCCATATGATAATATGTTACTGTGATATGATAATCTATTACTGTGATATGATAATCTGTTACTGCCATATGATAATCTGTTACTGTGATATGATAATCTGTTACTGTGATATGTTAATCTGTTACTGCCATATGATAATATGTTACTGTGATATAATAATCTGTTACTGCCATATGATAATCTATTACTGTGATATGATAATCTGTTACTGCCATATGATAATCTGTTACTGCCATATGATAATCTGTTACTGCCATATGATAATCTGTTACTGCCATATGATAATCTGTTACTGTGATATGCGAATCTGTTACTGCCATATAATAATCTGTTACTGCCATATGATAATCTGTTACTGCCATGTGATAATCTGTTACTGTGATATGAGCATCTGTTACTGCCATATGATAATCTGTTACTGTCATATGATAATCTGTTACTGCCATATGATAATCTGTTACTGCCATATAATAATCTGTTACTGCCATATGATAATCTGTTACTGCCATATGATAATATGTTACTGCCATATGATAATCTGTTACTGTGATATGATAATCTGTTACTGTGATATGTTAATATGTTACTGCCATATGATAATCTGTTACTGCCATATGATAATATGTTACTGCCATATGATAATCTGTTACTGTGATATGTTAATCTGTTACTGCCATATGATCATCTGTTACTGTGATATGCTAATATGGTACTGTGATATGCTAATATGTTACTGTGATATGCCAATATGTTACTGTGATATGCTAATATGTTACTGTGATATGCGAATCTGTTACTGCCATATGATAATATGTTACTGCCATATGATAATATGTTACTGCCATATGATAATCTGTAATCTGTTACTGCCATATGATAATCTGTGACTGCCATATGATAATCTGTTACTGCCATATGATAATCTGTTACTGCCATATGATAATATGTTACTGTGATATGCTAATCTGTTACTGTGATATGCTAATATGTTACTGTGATATGCTAATATGTTACTGTGATATGATAACATGTTACTGCCATATGATAATCTGTTACTGTCATATGATAATCTGTTACTGTGATATGTAAATCTGTTACTGCCATATGATAATATGTTACTGTGATATGTTAATATGTTACTGTGATATGATAATCTGTTACTGTGATATGTTAATATGTTACTGTGATATGATAATCTGTTACTGTGATATGTTAATCTGTTACTGCCATATGTTAATCGGTTACTGTCTGACCGCGCCCAGCGTGAAAGCAAAACAAACGTTATTTAGTTATTTTTAGGGATGTCCGATATTATCGGCCTACCGATAAATATCGAAAAATGTCGGTATCAGGGTTTTTTTTTTTTTTTTTTTTACATTTCTATAACCTTTATTTACCCAGGCAAGCAAGTAAGAACAAATTCTGATTTTATTTATTGTCAAAAGTATGCATAATGTTGTGTTAATTCCACAACAAGAGATATGTAATGTTAATTACCTGAAATTATTCCGTTTTTGGGGGGGGGGGGGGACCCTGCATATATCGGTATCGGTTGATATCGGAAATTAAGAGTTGGACAATATCGGTATATCGGTATCGGTAAAAAACCCAATATCGAGCATCCCTAGTTATTTTAATATTTTTTATTAATATCACAGTTTGAATGTTTAAGAACATGTTTACTAACAGTTAACAGTTATAGTATCTATAATAGTAAAATTTCTTTGTTTAAAATCATGCTGTTCTGAGACTGTTTTTCCTCACTGCGTGGGGGCGGAGTTTCGAACGACGCCCATAAACACATTAGCACATGGGCTTTGTGTTTAATTTTTTTTTCATCCTCTTCACGATGGACGCACATGGATGTAATAAACCAGTACATATTGGATTTTGTTAATCGTGTCCATGACACGGCTATTCAACGGAATCAACCATGAGATCGGTCGAAGATATGGCTTTGGATTGTCTGTTGTGCAACGTTCTGCTTTCTTTATGGGTAAGTTGTTGACTACAGGCCGCCCGTATGCGGGCCGTCACGCATGCTCTCGCACGTTGCAGCTTTTCTCCCGATCATTCAATACATTGTTGGAAAGTTAAACTTCTCACCGTTCAATCGACACCCCTCTCAACTTATTGCGTGCTTCGAGTCACAGTTACAAGATGAAGTGGGGACTGATCGCAACGAGAATAATGGATAATCATGACGAATTAACGACGATACACACATTACAAAAACCTTTGTGAAACACTCATTTTCCTTGGGATTGTTATAAACTTTGGACCTGTACTACATAAGACTTCAGGCTATGGAACCGTTATGTTTTACAGCTCCTACCTCTCAGCTGGAACTTAAAAACAGGCATCTGGCAACCAGTAAAGAGAAAATGTAAGTACACAAAACGTTTACTTCAGTGTGTTCAAACCTCTGTTACTCAAAAGTGATTTTTCTTTATTGTGAAAGAAACTTCAGAATGTTACCTTTTCAAAAGAGACCAGACTAATGCATGTGCTATAAGTATAAAGTATAATAAATCGCAAATTACTTTGGGTAAGCAATCGTCAAAAAACTACTTATTCATCCTATTGCTATACTGACTGCAAGTCAGTTTTAACATTCTCAGAGACCACAGTCTTGAACACACACAAACACAAGACACATGGACCCTGCACTGCACCTTAAGATCTCTGTATAATGTAAATAATATCGAGCATCCCTAGTTATTTTAATATTTTTTATTAATATCACAGTTTGAATGTTTAAGAACATGTTTACTAACAGTTAACAGTTATAGTATCTATAATAGTAAAATTTCTTTGTTTAAAATCATGCTGTTCTGAGACTGTTTTTCCCTCACTGCGTGGGGGCGGAGTTTCGAACGACGCCCATAAACACATTAGCACATGGGCTTTGGTTAAAATTTTTTTTCATCCTCCAATATGTTACTGTGATATGCTAATATGTTACTGTGATATGCTAATCTGTTACTGCCATATGATAATATGTTACTGCCATATGATAATATGTTACTGCCATATGATAATCTGTAATCTGTTACTGCCATATGATAATCTGTGACTGCCATATGATAATCTGTTACTGCCATATGATAATCTGTTACTGCCATATGATAATATGTTACTGTGATATGCTAATATGTTACTGTGATATGCTAATCTGTTAATGTGATATGCTAATATGTTACTGTGATATGCTAATATGTTACTGTGATATGATAACATGTTACTGCCATATGATAATCTGTTACTGTCATATGATAATCTGTTACTGTGATATGTTAATCTGTTACTGCCATATGATAATATGTTACTGTGATATGTTAATATGTTACTGTGATATGATAATCTGTTACTGTGATATGTTAATATGTTACTGTGATATGATAATCTGTTACTGTGATATGTTAATCTGTTACTGCCATATGTTAATCGGTTACTGTCTGACCGCGCCCAGCGTGAAAGCAAAACAAACGTTATTTAGTTATTTTTAGGGATGTCCGATATTATCGGCCTACCGATAAATATCGGAAAATGTCGGTATCAGGGTTTTTTTTTTTTTTTACATTTCTATAACCTTTATTTACCCAGGCAAGCAAGTAAGAACAAATTCTGATTTTATTTATTGTCAAAAGTATGCATAATGTTGTGTTAATTCCACAACAAGAGATATGTAATGTTAATTACCTGAAATTATTCCGTTTTTTGGGGGGGGGGGGGGACCCTGCATATATCGGTATCGGTTGATATCGGTTGATATCGGAAATTAAGAGTTGGACAATATCGGTATATCGGTATCGGTAAAAAACCCAATATCGAGCATCCCTAGTTATTTTAATATTTTTATTAATATCACAGTTTGAATGTTTAAGAACATGTTTACTAACAGTTAACAGTTATAGTATCTATAATAGTAAAATTTCTTTGTTTAAAATCATGCTGTTCTGAGACTGTTTTTCCTCACTGCGTGGGGGCGGAGTTCGAACGACGCCCATAAACACATTAGCACATGGGCTTTGTGTTTAAATTTTTTTTCATCCTCTTCACGATGGACGCACATGGATGTAATAAACCAGTACATATTGGATTTTGTTAATCGTGTCCATGACACGGCTATTCAACGGAATCAACCATGAGATCGGTCGAAGATATGGCTTTGGATTGTCTGTTGTGCAACGTTCTGCTTTCTTTATGGGTAAGTTGTTGACTACAGGCCGCCCGTATGCGGGCCGTCACGCATGCTCTCGCACGTTGCAGCTTTTCTCCCGATCATTCAATACATTGTTGGAAAGTTAAACTTCTCACCGTTCAATCGACACCCCTCTCAACTTATTGCGTGCTTCGAGTCACAGTTACAAGATGAAGTGGGGGCTGATCGCAACGAGAATAATGGATAATCATGACGAATTAACGACGATACACACATTACAAAAACCTTTGTGAAACACTCATTTTCCTTGGGATTGTTATAAACTTTGGACCTGTACTACATAAGACTTCAGGCTATGGAACCGTTATGTTTTACAGCTCCTACCTCTCAGCTGGAACTTAAAAACAGGCATCTGGCAACCAGTAAAGAGAAAATGTAAGTACACAAAACGTTTACTTCAGTGTGTTCAAACCTCTGTTACTCAAAAGTGATTTTTCTTTATTGTGAAAGAAACTTCAGAATGTTACCTTTTCAAAAGAGACCAGACTAATGCATGTGCTATAAGTATAAAGTATAATAAATCGCAAATTACTTTGGGTAAGCAATTGTCAAAAAACTACTTATTCATCCTATTGCTATACTGACTGCAAGTCAGTTTTAACATTCTCAGAGACCACAGTCTTGAACACACACAAACACAAGACACATGGACCCTGCACCTTAAGATCTCTGTATAATGTAACGTCTGTATAATGACAATAAATATTCTATTCTATTTTATTTTAAGCTTGTATAACAGCTATTTTCACAGTCATGACAGCATTTACTGTGACAGTACTTACTGACACTTACTTATGTGAATGCTATTCAGTGAGGGGAGTGGCTGGGCTGGTTGTAGGGGTTTTTGTTCACGCCCAGCCCAAACCGGCAGAAGTGTTCAAATCTGGCCTGCCTTTGAGAGCCGTTTTCTCAGCTTTAATCATCTAGAAAAAAGACTGTTTTACAAGATTCAAATGAGCACATCTTCTTCAAACATTCTCAGATTTCAACGTATGACACATAATTTGTAAGCTTACATTCTGTAGTTTCACACTGACGGGTGCAGGGACGGGTGGGGCAGCAGTTTGGGTGTGTATCTGGTTTTTCCAATTCTGCACAACTAGCCACAGAGGACCTGAAACTTTACTTTAACTACAAGACGCTCTACTGGACGCCTTACAAAACGCTCTACTCGACGCCCTACAAGACGCTCTACTGGACGCCCTACAAGACATTCTACAATACTTATTGAGCCTGTCGAAATATATTAGGGTGACCAAACGTCCTCTTTTGCCCGGACATGTTGAGAGTTTGTCTGCAAAGTTGACAGACTTCTTTGTTAAACCCGGGAAAACAGAGGATGCTGTAAAGTAAATGCACGTCACACCCTCCTCCATGAGGGACCTAAAAAACCATGTGACACACATTACAATTCAGCAGAAAGGCCAGGAACAGACGAAGAGAGAGAGAGAGAGAGACGCCTCTAATTATTTTCACAACCCTTTCCTCCTAAGGATTTATGATTAAACCAGTTGTGATTCCTGCTTGTGGCAACAACAGTGCTTCAGAGACGGGGAGAGATGAAAGGACGCGCCCGCCCTCGTCTCGATTGTTTCCACGTTCTCAAGGCGCCTCGTCAGTACGCAGCCTAATACTGTTATTCCCACTCAAGTAATACAGAACAAATGGCACGCTGTGTTGACTCATAAAGGAAACAACACTGTGCTCGTTGTACAGAGACGGAGCGTACGGACGGCCTCCTCTGTACTCACTACACCCTCATATTAACACAATGGGGACCGGCCACGTATATATACGGGTTTCGGTGCCATGCGTTGTGGACCAGAGGCACGTATATAGCCGTGGCAAGTTGTTATTGTTTTATTCCATATTAATAACCGGGTCAAGATCCCCGACCGGCTCTGCAGATCTACCCTCGTCTGTGGAATCGAGAACATGCAATACCGGCCAGATCCTCTTAGGGGCGCCATCGCTCCACTGCAGTATGCCTTGTGGGCGAATGGAAAACTTTTTTTTTTCATTCAGTTTCAGTTTCATAGTACCCGGATCCTGAACCAACACAATGTACTGTGGATCACGTTTCGAATCGCAGATTTCACCATGGAATAATGGGATTTATCATCAGCCAATGGACATATCGATCTACCAGATGCCGATTGATAATGGGCACGGGCTCACGGTAAGACCTTTTTCACCTAAATTACAGCCGGATCAGACCTTGCTGTGAGACGCAAGCAGTCGATGAGTGAATGTGGCTAGTTACACGGACACTGTATTGGTAATCAATAATACTAAACAAAGTCTCCCCCCCCCCCCCCCCCCCCCCCCCCTTTCATGCATACATGCTCTGGGACAGCCCGGTGCAGTTTGAGTTATTTCATTAACATATATAAAACAGAAATGCCGTTGAATATAACGTTAGTAGCCATTAGCTCCATAACTAGCTTTCCAGAAAATATATGAGACAAAATCTGCGATAAAGCTTATACACAGCGCTATAAAATGACAACCTACTGATGCATTTTTTTCCCTTTAAGCCATTTTGAAGGGACGGTTTATGAACTCAATTGACAATGAGAATGGACAGATAGCAACACTATAAAGCATAGATATAGTTGTACAAAAACCCACACTTTTGTTTACATTCCCCGGTCCTCTAGCCACTAATTAGACTAAGCCCAGTGGTCGCCAAAGTGTTAAAGGACTGCCTCCTCTGTACTCACTACACCTTCATATTAAAGGACTGCCTCCTCTGTACTCACTACACCTTCATATAAAAGGACTGCCTCCTCTGTACTCACTACACCTTCATATTAAAGGACTGCCTCCTCTGTACTCACTACACCTTCATATTAAAGGACTGCCTCCTCTGTACTCACTACACCTTCATATTAAAGGACTAACTCCTCTGTACTCACTACACCTTCATATTAAAGGGGACCTATTGTGAAAAGGGCCTTTTCCTGTATGTTGCATTGTTTTCACAGAATGAGGGGTTGTCTGAACATTGGGAATATGGTACATACTCTATGTGCATTGTGCCCTTTCTGCAGTTCAGCTGTGACAAGAACCCTCCCTCTTGAAACGAGCCACTCAGAATTGCAGCCATGATTTGCAGTAGTTAAGGACGTGCATGTACAGTATGTGCATGTAACGATATATCTTGATAAAATACAGACTAGCATGCCTAACAAAGGCAAATATATTGTAGTCTATATATATATATATATATATATATATATATATATATATATATATATATATATATATATATTATTGTCTATATATATATTGTAGTCTATATATATTGTTGTCTATATATATATATATTGTAGTCTATATACAGTATATATAGTTGTCTATATGTGACCGTGCATGTGATTGATTGAATGAAAACTTTATTAACAGATTGCAGAATGGGTACAATACAGTACGGCTCAATACTCACAATTGTTAAGGGGATGTAGACCAGAGAAAGTCTTTCGTCTTGTTTACATCAGGGTCCCCCATTTTCAATTCATAATGAATTGTAAGTAAGGGTGCAATTAGCACCGTGCAATTCATTCTTTGTGGATCCCACCCTCAGTGAGGAAGACAGTGACTAGGTACAGACCAGTGGAGGTTATTGCATGACTACTAGTGAGGCAGTGCTTCACTAGTATACAGACAAAAAAATATATATTATTATTAAGGCTGTCAAAGTAAACGCGACATTAACGCGTTATCGCTAAATTCCTTTAACGGCACAATTTTTTTTGACGCAAGATTAACGGGCGGGCTGTGATTGGACCTCGGGCTCCCGTAGTTTGGGAAATCCGGAAAGCAATGCACTAACGTTGATGCCGCAAATAATATTATCAACAAACCCCTGCGAGCACAATGCCTAGACAGGACACTCTTTTGAATGGCAAGTTTAGCTTGAAAGCCATGCCAGATGGCTCTCTCGACAGGACAAAGGTAATTTGTATCTACTGTCGATGTGAGTTGAGTTTACCACCGGAGTAGGTCTAGTTTAAGATATCACTTGTCGGCCAAGCACACTGCCATTGCAGAGAGCCCTACCCCCCCTCCTCGCTTGAGGCAAACCACGCTGGGTGATAATATGCGGGGGAAACAGCTGGACAGCGCTACAAGCCGCAAGCTAACAACAGCGGTCGTTAAATGGGTGGCTACGGCTTGCAGGCCGATTAACATTGTGGAGGATGTCGGTCTGCGTGAAATCATACGCATCGCATCCAACGACTGGATTTATGAATTGCCTTGTAGAGCCACTACTACCAAGAAGATTGGCAGTAAGAAGACGAGAGAGCCAAATTGGCGGAGGCGTTGGGGATGACGAGCACAGCTCACTGGAGATTATTGGACTTCACTTGGTAATCACAGTTACCTCGGGGTGACAGCGCATTATTTTGACGAGCAGTGGGAACTTCAGTCACGTGCGTTGACTGTTATGAAGACAGAGGAGAGGCACTTTGCCAACACATGCGCAGAGCACTTCATGCACGTAGCCCGAGAATGGAACATTGAAGCTAAAGTCAGCACACTGACTACCGACAGTGCAGCAACATGATAGCAGCGTCCAGGGAACTCCCGTTTGAGCACATGCCTTGCACAGCACACCTCCTCCAACGAGCCATCACAGTGTCTCTACAACACAGCCCATTTGATAACGCATTGGCAAAATGCAGAAAGGTAGTGGGCCATTTCAGACACAGCGCACCAAATTCAGCAGAGCTTGAGCAGCAGCAGGTTGCAAATGGAAAATCTAAAGAGGCACTCACACCAGACGTTTCAACTAGATGGGACAGCACACTGGAGATGATCAGGCGGATTCTAAGGAATCAAGAACCACTGAGAGATGTCCGGGCCCTACATGCAACCAAGGTCACAATGCCAACAGCAGCTGAGCTGGATAAATTGCATAAGTTGGAGACAGTACTGGAACCCTGCAGGTGTATTATTGATACTCTCATTGATACTATGTTTGTTTCTGACTCAAAGTGTGTGTGGTGTGTGTGTGTGTGTGTGTGTGTGTGTGTGTGTGTGTGTGTGTGTGTGTGTGTGTGTGTGTGTGTGTGTGTGTGTGTGTGTGTGTGTGTGTGTGTGTGTGTGTGGTGTGTGTGTGTGTGTGTGTGTGTGTGTGTGTGTGTGTGTGTGTGTGTGTGTGTGTGTGTGCGTGCGTGCGTGCGTGCGTGCGTGCGTGCGTGCGTGCGTGCGTGCGTGCGTGGTGTGTGTGTGAGAGAGAGAGAGAGAGCTGGGAGAGTGTGTGTGTGTGTGAGAGAGAGAGAGAGAGAGAGAGAGAGAGAGAGAGAGAGAGAGAGAGCTGGGAGAGTGTGTGTGTTTGTGTGTGTGAGAGAGAGAGAGCTGGGAGAGTGTGTGTGTGTGTGTGTGTGTGTGTGTGTGTGTGTGTGTGTGTGTGTGTGTGTGTGTGTGTGTGTGCGTGCGTGCGTGCGTGCGTGCGTGCGTGTGAGAGAGAGAGCTGGGAGAGTGTGTGGGTGTGAGAGAGAGAGAGAGAGAGAGCTGGGAGAGTGTGTGTGTGTGTGTGTGTGTGTGTGTGTGTGTGTGTGTGTGTGTGTGTGTGTGTGTGTGTGTGTGTGTGTGTGTGTGTGTGTGTGTGTGTGTGTGTGTGTGTGTGTGTGTGTGTGTGTGTGTGTGTGTGTGAGAGAGAGAGCTGGGAGAGTGTGTGTGTGTGTGTGCGTGTGTGTGTGTGTGTGTGTGTGTGTGTGTGTGTGTGTGTGTGTGTGTGTGTGTGTGTGTGTGTGTGTGTGTGTGTGTGTGTGTGTGTGTGTGTGTGTGTGTGTGTGTGTGTGTGTGTGTGTGTGTGTGTGTGTGTGTGTGTGTGTGTGTGTGCGTGCGTGCGTGCGTGCGTGCATGCGTGCGTGTGTGTGTGTGTGTGTGTGTGTGTGTGTGTGTGAGAGAGAGAGAGAGCTGGGGGGGTGAGAGATGAAGAAGGGGCAAGAGAGAAAGAGCTGGGAGACTGTGTGTCAAGTCAGCTTTATTTTTATAGCACATTTACAAGTACTAGACTGTGTGTCAAGTCAGCTTTATTTTTATAGCACATTTACAAGTACTAAAAGCCAACCAAAGTGCTTTACAAGTAGGACATGATAAACACATACAATGCAGTAACAAGTAAAATACACTAAACTTACAGAAAAGGGTATTGAACAAAGTGTGTGTGTGAGAGAGAGGGGGGGGGGTCCTCAGCCCTTGTGTGGGTGATGTAACAAGTTCCTAACTTTCTTCTTTCCACTATTATTGCAGGTACATAACAGAGAAGTTTGTATCCTGCTCAGTGGTGCTGCCAGCCTTGTGCCATCTGTCGCAAGTCATGGATGTCTCTGAGGATGACCCAGCATATATGGTGAAATTCAAGGAGACCTTCACAGCAGACTTGAAGCAACGCAAGGACAAAACAAACATGACATGGCTGAGGGTTACGACAGCTCTGGACCCTAGGTTTAAGGACGTCAAGTCTTTGAGAAAAGCTGACTGGGCTGAGGTGTGGTGTTCGATCAGTGCCTTGCTCAGGGAGTGGCCTGCACAGCAGGAACAACCAACGACGTCTGAGCCACCTAAGAAAAAACAAATATTAGCTCTCATGCTTGCTCCACAGTCTTCATCGGATGAAGAGGAGGACTACATTGAGAAATGTGTGGAGCGCTACAGGGCGGAGCCCACTATTGACACAGAGGACTGTCCGCAGCAGTGGTGGTCCGACCATGAAGGGGCACACAGCATGATGGCCTGCCTTGCATGCAAGTACTTGGCAACACCTGCCACCTCCGTGCCATGCGAGAGGTTGTTTT
>NC_140173.1:40968995-40989663 GCF_963971535.1 Notolepis coatsorum | reverse complement strand
CTCTGGACGCACGCTGGGTGGCATAACGGCTCCACTGTAAAAAATAATCACAAGTTTAGGAAATGTTTTAATCCCGTATTCACACTTATCAAGATTATGTTACCGGAGCTTAATACAGTGTTTTGCCATTGTTGCACAGATAATAAAAATAATGTATTACACATTACTCATAGAGGTCTAAGCCCTGGAGCGGCTGGGTAGTGTAGACGTCTAAACACTGTAGTGTAGACGTCTAAACACTGTAGTGTAGAGGTCTAAACAATGTAGTGTAGAGGTCTAAACACTGTAGTGTAGACGTCTAAACACTGTAGTGTAGAGGTCTAAACAATGTAGTGTAGAGGTCTAAACACTGTAGTGTAGAGGTCTAAACACTGTAGAGTAGAGGTCTAAACACTGTAGTGTAGAGGTCTAAACACTGTAGTGTAGAGGTCTAAACACTGTAGTGTAGAGGTCTAAACACTGTAATGTAGAGGTCTAAACACTGTAGTGTAGAGGTCTAAACACTGTAGTGTAGAGGTCTAAACACTGTAGAGTAGAGGTCTAAACACTGTAGTGTAGAGGTCTAAACACTGTAGTGTAGAGGTCTAAACACTGTAGTGTAGAGGTCTAAACACTGTAATGTAGAGGTCTAAACACTGTAGAGTAGAGGTCTAAACACTGTAGTGTAGAGGTCTATACACTGTAGCGTAGAGGTCTAAACAATGTAGTGTAGAGGTCTAAACACTGTACTGTAGAGGTCTAAACACTGTAGAGTAGAGGTCTAAACACTGTAGTGTAGAGGTCTATACACTGTAGAGCATAGAGGTCTAAACAATGTAGTGTAGAGGTCTAAACACTGTAGTGTAGACGTCTAAACACTGTAATGTAGAGGTCTAAACACTGTAGAGTAGAGGTCTAAACACTGTAGAGTAGAGGTCTAAACACTGTACTGTAGAGGTCTATACACTGTAGCGTAGAGGTCTAAACAATGTAGTGTAGAGGTCTAAACACTGTAATGTAGAGGTCTAAACACTGTAATGTAGAGGTCTAAACACTGTAGAGTAGAGGTCTAAACACTGTACTGTAGAGGTCTATACACTGTAGCGTAGAGGTCTAAACAATGTAGTGTAGAGGTCTAAACACTGTAGTGTAGAGGTCTAAACACTGTAGAGTAGAGGTCTAAACACTGTAGAGTAGAGGTCTAAACACTGTAGAGTAGAGGTCTAAACACTTTAGAGTAGAGGTCTAAACACTGAGTAGTGTAGAGGTCTAAACACTGTAGTGTAGAGGTCTAAACACTGTAGTGTAGAGGTCTAAACACTGTAGTGTAGAGGTCTAAACACTGTAGTGTAGAGGTCTAAACACTGGTAGTGTAGAGGTCTAAACACTGTAGTGTAGAGGTCTAAACACTGTGGTGTAGAGGTCTAAACACTGGCAGTGTAGAGGTCTAAACACTGTGGTGTAGAGGTCTAAACACTGGGCAGTGTAGAGGTCTAAACACTGTGGTGTAGAGGTCTAAACACTGGGCAGTGTAGAGGTCTAAACACTGTGGTGTAGAGGTCTAAACACTGGGCAGTGTAGAGGTCTAAACACTGTGGTGTAGAGGTCTAAACACTGGGCAGTGTAGAGGTCTAAACACTGTGGTGTAGAGGTCTAAACACTGGGCAGTGTAGAGGTTTAAACACCGTAGATACCTGTGTTCAGTTCCTAGCAGTGTTACCTCCGGCTTGGCCAGTTGTCCCTTGGTCAGTTTTTGGAGGACTTCTGGAGTAACAGAAGAGAGAAGGAGTGCTAATTTCCTACATGTACATTTTGCACCAAAGTATCCATCTGACGTTGAGGATATCATCATCCTGGTAATTGTGTATGATATGAGTATGTAGGGATAAATACCCACAACGAAGTTATAATGGATCTCCCTTTTGCTCTCTGGTAGCTAAACTAATCCAGGAGTAGATAACAACACCATCGGCAGTGTTCGGTGGCGTATGTCTGTTTACTGGGGCTGACATCTTGAAGAGAACATAAAATTCATCCAAGTCGCATTCGCATTTGATTCATAATGGCAGCGGCCAGTACATAGAAAGACTCATCTTCTGGCCTTTTTTTTTTTTTTTTTTTTTTTTTACAAATTAGTGGCCCGGATTTTATGCTTAGGTAATATAAAATGCTTCTGAGTAAGTAAAATAAAATGAAATGACATACCGTCTGTCTTTTAGTGTCATTGTAACTCCCTCTGTTTGCTGCACTGGGATTCAGGGAGGGAGGGGGGGCCCATCTGCACACACCACAGAGGCACTAATCTGTGATATGCTAATTTACATTTACATTTACATTTGGTCATTTAGCTGACGCTTTTATCCAAAGCGACTTACAAGTTCTGTGCGACAAGACAGCAAGAAGGGTATAACTCTATCAGCTGAGTAACAATGTTCATCAAAGTGTTGCGTGTTACAGTGTAGGTTAGTTTATTAGGACAAGTGCATGACATTAAGGTTAGTCGGGGTTAGATTTTTTTTTTTTTTTTTTTTTTTTATCATTTCAGATAATGGTTGAAGAAGTGAGTCTTTAGTCGACGGCGAAAGATTGGACGGGATTCGGCTGTCCTAACTGGGATGGGTAGTTCATTCCACCATTGTGGGGCAAGGACTGAGAATAGGCGGCTTCTCTTTGATGACCCTCCGGGAGCTTGGATAGGAGTAGATCTGAGGCGGCCAGAAGACGCAGAGCGTAGGGGTCTTGAGGGTGTGTAGTCAGAGACCATTGACCGGAGGTAGGCGGGAGCGGTTCCCTTTGCCGCACGGTATGCTAGGTCGAGGGCCTTGAAGCGGATACGTGCAGCAATGGGGAGCCAGTGCAGGTCCCTAAGAAGTGGGGTGACATGGGCTGACTTCGGTAGGTTTGAGATCAGGCGGGCCGCTGCATTTTGAATGAGTTGAAGAGGCTTGGTGGCAGTGGCCGGGAGGCCAGCTAGCAGTGCGTTGCAGTAGTCGAGGCGGGAGATGACTGTTGATTGGACGAGGAGTTGGGTGGCTTCTTTTGTCAGGAAGGGGCGTATCCTTCTGACGTTGCTCAGGAGGAATCTGCAGGTTCTGGTTGTCGCTGCGATGTGAGCAGAGAAGTTCAACTGGTCGTCGAGGACAACACCAAGGTTCTTGGCGGTCGGCGACGCGGTCACAGCTGCATTCTCGACTGTGATGGAGAGGTCGGTCAGGGGGGAGGATTTGGCCGGCAGGTGGAGCAATTCTGTTTTGCTTAGGTTCAGTTTGAGGTGGTTGGTCGTCATCCAGGCGGAGATGTCGGACAGACAGGCCGAGATCCGCTCAGAGACGTGGATATCTGAGGGAGGGAAGGAGAGGAAGAGTTGAGTATCATCGGCATAACAATGATATGAGAAGCCATGAGATGTGATAATGTTACCCAGTGATTTAGTGTAGAGGGAGAAGAGAAGGGGTCCTAGGACCGAGCCCTGGGGGACACCCGTCCGGAGGGGGCGGGTGGCCGACAGAGTCCCTCTCCATGACACTTGGTAGGAGCGGTCATTGAGGTATGATGTCAGCCATGTCAGCGCAGATCCAGCCACTCCCATTCCTGCGAGGGCCGCGAGGAGGATCTGATGGTTGACTGTGTCGAAGGCTGCAGATAGATCTAGGAGAATCAGGACAGAGGAGAGGCCTTTCGCTTTTGCTAAGTGAAGTGCCTCTGTGACCGCAATGAGGGCCGTTTCTGTGGAGTGGCCAGTCCGGAAGCCAGACTGATTGGGGTCTAGGAGGTCATTCTGTAAGAGATAAGCAGTAAGTTGGTTGGATACAGCACGTTCAAGTGTTTTAGAAAGGAAGGAGAGAAGAGAGACAGGGCGATAGTTGGCTATGACGGTGGGGTTCAGGGTTGGTTTTTTTATGAGGGGCGTGACTCTGGCTTGTTTTAGGGAGGTGGGGACCACCCCCGAGTTGAGTGAGGAGTTGATGGTTGCAGTTAGGAATGGGAGGATGTCCGGTGCTATGGTCTGGAGGAGTGGGGAGGGTAGCTGGTCCAGCTGGCATGTAGTCGGACGGTTCGACGTTACCAGTGTCAGGGTCTCGGCTTCTGTAATGGGAGAGAAAGATGACAGAGTAATATGTTACTGCCATATGATAATCTGTTACTGCCATATGATAATCTGTTACTGTGATTTGCTAATCTGTTACTGCCATATGATAATCTGTTACTGCCATATGATAAGGTGTTACTGCCATATGATAATATGTTACTGCCATATGATAATATGTTACTGTGATATGATAATCTATTACTGTGATATGATAATCTGTTACTGCCATATGATAATCTGTTACTGCCATATGATAATCTGTTACTGCCATATGATAATCTGTTACTGTGATATGATAATCTGTTACTGTGATATGTTAATCTGTTACTGCCATATGATAATATGTTACTGTGATATGATAATCTATTACTGCCATATGATAATCTATTACTGTGATATGATAATCTGTTACTGCCATATGATAATCTGTTACTGCCATATGATAATCTGTTACTGCCATATGATAATCTGTTACTGCCATATGATAATCTGTTACTGTGATATGCTAATCTGTTACTGCCATATAATAATCTGTTACTGCCATATGATAATCTCTTACTGCCATGTGATAATCTGTTACTGTGATATGATCATCTGTTACTGCCATATGATAATCTGTTACTGCCATATGATAATCTGTTACTGCCATATGATAATCTGTTACTGCCATATAATAATCTGTTACTGCCATATGATAATCTGTTACTGCCATATGATAATCTGTTACTGCCATATGATAATCTGTTACTGTGATATGATAATCTGTTACTGCCATATGATAATATGTTACTGCCATATGATAATCTGTTACTGCCATATGATAATATGTTACTGCCATATGATAATATGTTACTGTGATATGATAATCTGTTACTGTGATATGTTAATATGTTACTGCCATATGATAATCTGTTACTGCCATATGATAATATGTTACTGCCATATGATAATCTGTTACTGTGATATGTTAATCTGTTACTGCCATATGATCATATGTTACTGTGATATGCTAATATGGTACTGTGATATGCTAATATGTTACTGTGATATGCTAATATGTTACTGTGATATGCTAATATGTTACTGTGATATGCTAATATGTTACTGACATATGATAATATGTTACTGCCATATGATAATATGTTACTGCCATATGATAATCTGTAATCTGTTACTGCCATATGATAATCTGTGACTGCCATATGATAATCTGTTACTGCCATATGATAATCTGTTACTGTGATATGCTAATCTGTTACTGTGATATGCTAATCTGTTACTGTGATATGCTAATATGTTACTGCCATATGATAATATGTTACTGTGATATGCGAATCTGTTACTGTGATATGCTAATATGTTACTGTGATATGCTAATATGTTACTGTGATATGCTAATATGTTACTGTGATATGCTAATATGTTACTGTGATATGATAACATGTTACTGCCATATGATAATATCTTACTGTCATATGATAATCTGTTACTGTGATATGTTAATCTGTTACTGCCATATGATAATATGTTACTGTGATATGTTAATATGTTACTGTGATATGTTAATCTGTTACTGCCATATGCTAATCGGTTACTGTCTGACCGCGCCCAGCGTGAAAGCAAAACAAACGTTATTTAGTTATTTTTAGGGATGTCCGATATTATCGGCCTACCGATAAATATCGGAAAATGTCGGTATCGGTTTTTTTACCCAAGCAAGCAAGTAAGAACAAATTCTGATTTTATTTATTGTCAAAAGTATGCATAATGTTGTGTTAATTCCACAACAAGAGATATGTAATGTTAATTACCTGAAATTATTCCGTTTTTGGGGGGGGGGGGGGGGGGACCCTGCATATATCGGTATCGGTTGATATCGGTTGATATCGGAAATTAAGAGTTGGACAATATCGGTATATCGGTATCGGTAAAAAACCCAATATCGAGCATCCCTAGTTATTTTAATATTTTTTATTAATATCACAGTTTGAATGTTTAAGAACATGTTTACTAACAGTTAACAGTTATAGTATCTATAATAGTAAAATGTCTTTGTTTAAAATCATGCTGTTCTGAGACTGTTTTTCCTCACTGCGTGGGGGCGGAGTTTCGAACGACGCCCATAAACACATTAGCACATGGGCTTTGTGTTTACAATTTTTTTCATCCTCTTCACGATGGATGCACATGGATGTAATAAACCAGTACATATTGGATTTTGTTAATCGTGTCCATGACACGGCTATTCAACGGAATCAACCATGAGATCGGTCGAAGATATGGCTTTGGATTGTCTGTTGTGCAACGTTCTGCTTTCTTTATGGGTAAGTTGTTGACTACAGGCCGCCCGTATGCGGGCCGTCACGCATGCTCTCGCACGTTGCAGCTTTTCTCCCGATCATTCAATACATTGTTGGAAAGTTAAACTTCTCACCGTTCAATCGACACCCCTCTCAACTTATTGCGTGCTTTGAGTCACAGTTACAAGATGAAGTGGGGGCTGATCGCAACGAGAATAATGGATAATCATGACGAATTAACGACGATACACACATTACAAAAACCTTTGTGAAACACTCATTTTCCTTGGGATTGTTATAAACTTTGGACCTGTACTACATAAGACTTCAGGCTATGGAACCGTTATGTTTTACAGCTCCTACCTCTCAGCTGGAACTTAAAAACAGGCATCTGGCAACAAGTAAAGAGAAAATGTAAGTACACAAAACGTTTACTTCAGTGTGTTCAAACCTCTGTTACTCAAAAGTGATTTTTCTTTATTGTGAAAGAAACTTCAGAATGTTACCTTTTCAAAAGAGACCAGACTAATGCATGTGCTATAAGTATAAAGTATAATAAATCGCAAATTACTTTGGGTAAGCAATCGTCAAAAAACTACTTATTCATCCTATTGCTATACTGACTGCAAGTCAGTTTTAACATTCTCAGAGACCACAGTCTTGAACACACACAAACACAAGACACATGGACCCTGCACTGCACCTTAAGATCTCTGTATAATGTAACGTCTGTATAATGACAATAAATATTCTATTCTATTTTATTTTAAGCTTGTATAACAGCTATTTTCACAGTCATGACAGCATTTACTGTGACAGTACTTACTGACACTTACTTATGTGAATGCTATTCAGTGAGGGGAGTGGCTGGGCTGGTTGTAGGGATTTTTGTTCACGCCCAGCCCAAACCGGCAGAAGTGTTCAAATCTGGCCTGCCTTTGAGAGCCGTTTTCTCAGCTTTAATCATCTAGAAAAAAAACTGTTTTACAACATTCAAATGAGCACATCTTCTTCAAACATTCTCAGATTTCAACGTATGACACATCATTTGTAAGCTTACATTCTGTAGTTTCACACTGACGGGTGCAGGGACGGGTGGGGCAGCAGTTTGGGTGTGTATCTGGTTTTTCCAATTCTGCACAACTAGCCACAGAGGACCTGAAACTTTACTTTAACTACAAGACGCTCTACTGGACGCCTTACAAAACGCTCTACTCGACGCCCTACAAGACGCTCTACTGGACGCCCTATAAGACGTTCTACAATACTTATTGAGCCTGTAGAAATATATTAGGGTGACCAAACGTCCTCTTTTGCCCGGACATGTTGAGAGTTTGTCTGCAAAGTTGACAGACTTCTTTGTTAAACCCGGGAAAACAGAGGATGCTGTAAAGTAAATGCAGCGGAGGGTGCGTTTGCATTTCATACTGTGAAACATCACAACAGCTACCGATCTATGGATTGCACAAGTGCCTTGCTAAAAAAGGCATTTCCAGACTCTGACACTGCCAAAAAGTTCAGTAGTGCGCGCACTAAAACCGAAGACAATGTGTTATAGCGCCCCATTCGATTGATGTCGCACATGATGCACTCAAATCCAGTACTGTGGTGTTTCTACAGACGGGAGTAACCACGGAGCAATGAAAATATTCCCAATCATAATACAGTACTTTGACTGGAAGAGGGGTGGCATGCAAACAAAATTAATTGAGGTTAAATACACCAAATGAGACAGCAGAAACCATTGCACAATATCTCATTGAAACATTGGCAAAAAAACTATTTGTCTGGCAACAATTGCAACACAAACCTTGGAGGAATCCGACGTGATGAAGGGGGAAATAATGTGTTTGCACATTTGAAGAGGTTGCTGCAGAACAACACTGATCGGTGTGGGTTGCCCAGCACACATATTGAATAATTATGTTCATCATGGGGCAGACACAATAGATGTTGACCTTGAGAATATCATGTTCAAAATCTACCAGTACATCCACATTTACGCTGTGCGCACTGAGAGCCTGAAGGAGTACTGTGATTTAGTTGACATTGAATACAGAAGGATGCTTTCTCACAGCAAGACAAGGTGGCTGTCATTGTTCCCAGGCATTGAGAGGATGATACAGATGTTGACAAGATACAAAGAGATATTTAATAAAGCTGGATTTTCTATTTTCTATTATTGTTATTTATTTTTGTCCAGTAAGACTTGAAAAGAGAGCTATTATTTTGTTACAGGTTGATTTTTAAGTTATTATTGTGCCATTGAGATTTGTCAGATAATTACATAATCAAGCATGTTGATTGTTGAGTAACTTTGGTTTGTTGTGTATATGGTTATAGAGAGATATTGGTGTGTTATATACAGTAAAATAATATAAATAATAATTTTATATCCATACAGAGGAGGCATACTTTAAATATATTAAAACAATAATGCATCTTTGAGTAAACGTTGAGTATCATTAAGTATCTTGAGGCTGGGGGCATGTCCTCTTTTTTGGAAATCAAAATATGGTCACCCTAAATATATGTACATGTACAAGTCTTGCTTTAAGAGAGCTGTTCAGGGAGATATGTTTTGGGGTCTCAGAATGCTTATTTTTAGTTAGTCTGGAGTAACAGAAGAGAAAAGGAGAGCTAATCTCCTACATTTAAGTTTTGTACCATAGTATCCATCTGACGTTAAGGATATCATTATCATGGCTGCTCGCCGTTGTGTTTTGGTATGTAGGAATAAATACCCACAACAAAGTCATAAGGGATCTCTCTTTGGCTTTCTGGTAGCTCAACTAAGTTCTGTATCGTTAGTGGCTTAGCTTGGCATCGCCTTCTGCACTATCTCGCGTACGTGCACGCGTACTGAATAAACCACAAATGTACCTCTAATACCAGTATTAGTCTGACCACACCCCTCATCAGCTTACCTTCATAAGCAGGTGTGTGGTCACCTGCTCTCCTCCTTCTCGCTTTCACCACAAGGAAGAGGTGCCTCGGTAGATCCCCACACTTGACACCATGATGGAAGAAATTGGATTAGGAACAGCTTGGGAAACAAGGATACGTTGACATCATATCTTTATTTTCTCTCTCACTATTTTCGAGAAAATACGGCGATATTGTCTTCGTACTGGAGTGTCTAGAAGATGATGATCATTCTACAAACCCTCCACCGGTTTTCGTATTGGGAGCACGCCGCTGCATGCTTCTCAACTGCAGTTCCTTGCTGTGTTTGTTGGGGTGAAACCTGTCAGGCCACAGCTGAACTGTCGGACATGCCGCTGTTGTGAGGAGCGGTGCGTTCCAGGTTGGGTGAGTAGTGTTTGCTGGCGGGCTCCACTTGTCTGTTAGTGCTATGGGGGCTACTAGACAAAGTTTATGGAAACCGGCCCCAGGCTAGGGTCCTTTGTTTAGCCGTCTAGGCGACAGAAGGCCTTGGTCTGGCGACCATTTTAGTTTTAACTAGTGGGCCGCGACCATTGACACTGGTGATCCCTGTGTGTTCTGGACGAGTGGATTCTCTCTGTCACCGTGTTAAGACCCCATCTTTCATATCCAAATGAGAGTATTCCTTCACGAGGGGATATGTGCATGTAATGTGCGATAGCGGCAGATTCATGTTCAAAGTCAGCTATACAGGCCAGTTGGTACTGTGCTGATTCCGCCGGACGTGTTAATGTCACCGTTGTGAAGCGGTGTTGACGTCTTGTTTTCTCTTTTCTCTTAAAAAGTGAGGAGGGTTCAGAACGGCGGCCTGTCTGGGTGAGTGTTATGTCATTGTTTACATGTTCATAGCTTACGGTTAGCCGGTCGGTGGCCTGGCGCGGGGTAGCTTGGCTTCTCGCGCGCCGCCGGGAGCTCGCTCCTGATCGCGTGCGTCGTAGATCGGCGTCTCGCGAGCGGAAGCGATAGCACCCGAACGGTTGGAGCAGCCGTTAGCTTGATGCTATTCTGTTGAACGTGCTTTGATTTTTAACATGTTTTACACTCTTGACCACGACGTCATCCTTGACAGGGGATGTTCGTCAACCCTGCCTGAGCCTAGACGGGGATTGCGTCAACAAAGAGGGCTGTGTTCTACGGTGGCTTGTGACTGCACTTCGCTGATCTGCGTTCCGGGCAGGTACGGGGTTGGCCAGACCCTCATAACACGTCTTCTGGTTTTACCTTGCTAAATGTATTGTGAATGACGGTGTTTTTTTTTTTTTCCCAAAACGTGTGTTGTTGCAATGCATTTGAGATACGTTGCGGGTTGTGTGTGAGCTGTTTTTGTCACTGGCAGTAGCTTCTCCGTGCAGGTCGTGATGTATTGATCTGGTTGTTGTGTGAGAAACATCATGGTGTTTATGTGTACCGTGTACTCACTACTAAGGCAACTAACCTATGAAGCTATGCTTGGTGACGAGTGAGTAAAAGAATGTTCTTTCTCAGACTGTAATGACAATGGACAGTGAGTTCACACATTAACAGGTTTTCCTGTTTTAACTGGCCGTATTGAGGGTAAAATAGGAGGATTGTGTTTTTCCCCCCCCGGTTCCCTGGGGACTTTATCACCTCCTATCAGACATGTTGTGCATTAATTGTGTCTTTTGTGTGGTAGGGATACGATGTAACTCTCAGCTTGATTGCTGAGGTTGTGCTAAATCTGCTGGAGAAACTTATTTCCTAAAGGGAAATTGGTTTGGTTGCTGTCATGTGTGCTTAGCAAGGCCTGTGGTCGATACTAATCAAGAATGATGTATTCTCTCATTGTGATGATGATGGGTTGTGTGTGTCATGTGACCTACAACTGGGTTGTACTGGCCACAGAAGCACATGTGTATGTTGGACCGGGGTTCTTAGAGCCCTCTCTATTCTGTGTTTTTCCTTAGTAAAAATCAGATAGCAGGTTAGCTCGTGCGCTGTGTGGAGCTGTGAAACGCTTCATAGAGCTGACTATGACTGTGTCATATGTCATATTCTCTTTTTGTCGTTACGTCGTATCATGGGTGTGGGGTCGTAAAGGGGTGAACTGGTAACCTTTCCTCTCCCCATTGTTCTGTCGGTCAGGGGTACACCCCCTGTCCTTCAAGGTTCCCGTCACGTGGCGGTTCGGCACGTTACGGGGGGGGGGGGGGGGGGGGGGGGAGGGAGTTCCTGGTCCCACGGCCTGGTATATTGGGCGTGTGCACCGCAGGAATTCCCCCGCCATAGAGTACGTCACCGTGCGCGTCTCTGTTGGTAGGACTTCCGTGTGCTGTTCAGGTCCATGTGATGGATCTGTTTTCAGGGGGGGTGGTCAGGGCTCCTCCTCACCAAGCGCCTACTCAGGCCTTCTGTGAGTTCGGACTCCTTCTTCCATGTGATCCATGTGAGGAAGCCTCCATCAGAGTACAGAGCCTTCCTCCTCAGATTGTCAAAGTGAGTGGACCCTCTAGAAGGGTCCTTTTCTATTGTATGTATATTCGATTCAATTCGTTTATTGAGTGTGTATGGGTTCGGTGCCTCTTCCCCGGAGGCCCTAAAACCAGTTTTTTACATGGCTCAAGGTGCAATATATTCTTTTCAATCTGTACAGCTCGCGTGGGAAGTCTCTCTGGGGATCCCCGTCTCTTTCCTATGGGAGGGTGGTGGGATGTAAAAATGTGAACATTTTTTACCCCGGCTGTGTAGACTGGGATACATACTGTTGATGCTTCCTTCTTTCTATTCCAGAAGTGTTGGAGTTAGGGAGTGTCACACCCCTCTTGTCGTTCCCCTGGGCGCCTTGGGGATTCAATGACAGGTCTAAATAGCCTGTTCATTGATGGGGGTGTGTCCCGACGCACGTATAGTGCTAGCTCGCTGTAAACAGGCGATTGACTGGCACGCCTTAGTTGCTTGTGGTTGAAACAGCGTTTTTATAAAGCAACTGAGATGGGGGTTTTTCCTCTTCCGGCGACCACATCCCATGACCTGGGTGGGTTGTCGACGGATCCTCGTTCATGTCTGGGGGATGATGACGGGATGGATCTGAACATATGTAGTGGGGTCTCACGCCCTTGGGGTGGGCCACCAGGCGCGGTTCGTCCCGACGTCTGGGTGGCGCCTTCTTTTCATGTTAAGATCAACACGCATATCTGCCCTTCTCCTGGAGTAGGCATGTCGGCGTGGTTAGGGCACGGGACTGGTTCTGGTCACGCTGGTCCAGATCAGTTGAACCCGTTGTCCGCCGGGGATGCAGATCTGCTGTTCTGGTACCCTGAGGGACTTGGGCTTTTTTCAGGGGGAAAAATGCCAGGTCGGTCTGGGTGTCACAGGGTTAAGCGCTATGGAGACCCTGGTTGGGTATGTTTTTACTCAGCACTGTCGTCATGGCTTACAGCCATGCCATTCTGTACGCGCTCGATCTCGTCGGATCTCGGCCGCTACACAGGTTGGTCCTGGTTAGTACTTGGTTGGGAGACCGCCGGGGAATACCAGGTACGGTGTGCTTAGGGGCTGGTTCTCCATTGTTTTTCGCTCCTCTCTCACGCATGGCGAAGAGGGGCCTGTGGGGGTGGTTTTTTGACCTCCTCTGGTGACCCTGTGCTTCCCGTACCGCCAGGCCCGGTCCGAAGTGATGTTTGCGACCCGTAGGCCTGGGTTAACCCTTTTTGGAAACTGAAACACTTGTACTGCGGTATAGCCGGTGTATACCCGCAGGTGTGTTTTGGAGTTTTTTCTTGAGGGGTTATAGGAACAACCACCGCATTGGGTAACACCGAGGTGGTTGATTCCCTGGTGTGTTGGAGCAGTGTCAACTCCCGGGTTCACCGGTTGAGGGTGCCCCTGCACGTTCATGACGTCTGCCAATCGTGTCAGCCTTCTCTGCCTCGACCCCTCTGGGTGGGGGTTGTTAAATGGAGGCTTGGTCATGCAACACCGCCAGCTTACGCTCCTTCCGCCGGGGCGGCTGTGTTCAGCTGTCCCCTCTGGCGCCTGTCTCGTCCGCAGTCTCCAGGCTAGGGTTAACAGCCTGTTGCCTGGTTTTTCCCCGGTGCGCTGCCTGCTTCCGTTGGTTAACCTTTTTTGTGTGCTTACGGCCATGCTGACTGCCTTTTCTGCAGGGTCAGTGTGCCAGGCGGTGTACTATTGGGGGGACGGGGCCCGCTCGGCTTACTGGCCTGGTTGGTTCCGCCTGGGAATACCAGGTGCAGTAACTGAGGGGCCTTTGTCCGAATACGCTGGCGATGTGGGGGGCGGGGCACTACGTGCCCACCTGGTGGGGTCTTGATGCTGGCATCATGGACTTCTCCGGGCCCCCATTCCAGGGAGTCCAGTCCTTTTGGTGGGTCTGGGTCTTCCTTCGTGCTCCGCTGCTACGGCCTTGCCACGGGGTTGGGTTTGCCCTTGACCCCGTGATTCTGGGGGCAGTAACGAGGTTGTTCCTCCGTTCGTTCCCGGGTGGCATGCGGGTTGTGCGTGTGTGTAGTCGTGGGTCAAGCCACGGTCTGCTCACCCTGTGCGTTGAGTTGCTTGAGTGCCTCTTCGCACGGTCGGGTCCGTCGCCCTCCCGTGACGTCCCTAATAGGGGGGCTACCCTCCATTAGGGGGGGTCGGGGGGGCTCGGCCCTCCCTGTTCTGATGGTTTTGGGGGGCTGTCAGCGGGGTGTATTTGTCAGCCAAGTGGCTCCGCTTGGCCTCCCTTGTGCAGAAGGCGATGCCAAGCTAAGCCACTAACGATACAGAACGTTAGGTTATGACTATAACCAAGTTCTGTTAGTTAGGGGCGATGCTTGGCATCGGACGCCGCTGCAGCCCTTGTCCTCACCTTGTGGTGAAAGCTTGGGAAGGAGGAGAGCAGGTGACCACACACCTGCTTATGAAGGTAAGCTGATGAGGGGTGTGGTCAGACTAATACTGGTATTAGAGGTACATTTGTGGTTTATTCAGTACGCGTGCACGTACGCGAGATAGTGCAGAAGGCGATGCCAAGCATCGCCCCTAACTAACAGAACTTGGTTATAGTCATAACCTAACGTTAATACATGAGTAGATAACAAGTGTGGTTATAATCCTAAACTAATTAAACAGAATTCATGCTATTTACTAGAGACAGATAGTCATATTATCTCTCTCCCTTTGTATCTCTCTCTCTCTCTCTCTCTCTCTCTCTCTCTCTCTCTCTCTCTCTCTCTCTCTCTCTCTCTCTCTCTCTCTCTCTCCCCTCTCTCTCTCTATATATCTCTCTCTATCTATCTCTCTCTTTCTCCCTCTATATCTGTTTCTCTCTCTCTGTCACTTTCCATTCTTGGCAGGTGTCAGTCTCCCACGCCCAAATACCATCTCTGTCTGTCAGTCTACACCTTCCTAATATATTCATTCCTCAACCTTTTTGCATGAGATACTACTTTGCCCTTTTCCAAGGCTGGACAGATCGACCATCACCACCAATTTTAAGTCATAGCCTGGATAATTAATGCAAACATATAATTGGTCCATATTTTAATATGAATAATAATGTGTATACCTAATATCTGGGGAGACAAGCATGCACATTGATATGAAACAATACAAATCAATTTTGGGACCTTTAAAATACTTAAAGCACTTTCTCCAGTTGCCTTATTAGACTCCTGTGCTGTATCCAACCAACTTACTGCTTATCTCTTACAGAATGACCTCCTAGACCCTAATCAGTCAGCTTACGGACTGGCCACTCCACAGAAACGGCCCTTATTGCGGTCACAGAGGCACTTCACTTAGCTAAAGCAAAGGGCCTCTCCTCTGTCCTGATTCTCCTAGACCTATCTGCAGCCTTCGACACAGTCAACCATCAGATCCTCCTCGCGTCCCTCGCAGGAATGCGAGTGGCTGGCTCTGCGCTGACATGGCTGACATCATACCTCAATGACCGCTCCTATCAAGTGTCATGGAGAGGGACCCTGTCGGCCACCCGCCCCCTGTGGACGGGTGTCCCCCAGGGCTCGGTCGTTGGACCCCTTCTCTTCTCACTCTACACTAAACTCTGGGTAACATTATCACGTCTCATGCCTTCTTGTATCATTGCTATGCCAATGATACTCAACTCTTCCTCTCCTTCCCTCCCTCAGATATCCACGTCTCTGAGCGGATCTCGGCATGTCTGTCCGACATCTCTGCCTGGATGACGACCAACCACCTCAAACTGAAAACTAAGCAAAACAGAATTGCTCCCCCTGCCCGCAAAATCCTCCCCCCTGACCGACCTTTCCATCACAGTCGAGAATGCAGCTGAGACCGCGTCCCCGACCGCCAAAAACCTTGGTGTTGGCCTCGATGACCAGTTGAACTTCTCCGCTCACATCGCAGTGACAACCAGAACCTGCAGATTCCTCCTGAGCAACGTCAAAAGGATCCGTCCCTTCCTGAAAGAAGAAGCCACCCAACTCCTCGTCCAATCAACAGTCATCGCTCATACTGCAACGCACTGCTTGCTGGCCTTCCGGCCACTGCCACCAAGCCTCTTCAACTCATTCAGAACGCAGCGGCCCGCCTGATCGCAAACCTACCGAAGTCAGCCTATGTCACCCCACTTCTTAGGGACCTGCACTGGCTCCCCAATGCCGCACGAATTTGCTTCAAGGCCCTCGACCTAGCATACCGTGTGGCAAAGGGAACCGCTCCCGCCTACCTCCAGTCAATGGTCTTTAACTACACACCCTCAAGACCGCTACGCTCTGCATCTTCTGGCCGTCTCAGACCCACTCCTATCCGAGCTCCAGGAGGGTCATCAAGGAGAAGCCACCTATTCTCAGTCCTTGCCCCACAATGGTGAAACGAACTGCCCACCACAGTTAGGACAGCCGAAACCCGTCCAATCTTTCGCCGTCGACTAAAGACGCAATTCTTCAACCACTATCTGAAATGAAAAAAAATTACTGTCATACACTAATAAACATTTACATTTACATTTACATTTAGTCATTTAGCTGACGCTTTTATCCAAAGCGACTTACAAGTTCTGTACGACAGGTCATCAGGAAGAGTACAACTCTATCAGCTGAGTAACAATAAACTAAACTACACTGTAGCACTCAACACTTTGATGAACATTGTTACTCAGCTGATAGAGTTGTGCCCTTCCTGATGACTTGTCGTACAGAACTTGTAAGTCGCTTTGGATAAAATCGTCAGCTAAATTACTAAATATAAATGTAAATGTATTGCAGAAATGAATCAACTTGTGGCTATACTTAGTTAAAAAAATTTAAAGATTAAGGATGTAACAATACAAATGATCAGAGATCAAAATGTTTATTTGACATTTAAGAAGCCATGCATTGTCCAATCATTTGAATCTATCCAAAAATTGAATAGAATAGAATATAAGTACTTTATTGATCCCGAGGGAAATTCAGCACTATACAGATCTCTCACAATAAACATTTAGGTAGTCAGAAATCACAAATAGAATAAAAATACAGTCAGGGATATACATACATACAATACGTACTAAAATATGTCTAATCATTCTAAAATATACAGCCAAAAATAAATAGTAAAATAGTAAAAGTCAATAAATGTAAAATGTCAATGTAATAATAATTATTATAATAATGCATTTGATTTATAAGGCGCCTTTCAGGACACAAGCCGTACAACAATTAAAAATAATTTACAATTACAATCAAGTTTAAAATAAAATCAGACATACGCCTGCCTAAACAGGTACAAAGTAAAAAGTCCAGGAAGATAATGCTTTTGTACTGTTACTCTGTGCTCAGTGAGGCAGTGAGGCGTTATATAGTCTGATGGCTGTTGGAATGAAGGACTTCCTGTGACGTTCAGTGGTGCATTTTCGGAGTCTTAAGTGAGCCGCACACGGCAGGCGGTTTTTGCAAGACGACCGACTTTTTAAGCGAGGCGACTGACAGAATTGTATCGCTTCCCTTGTTATGAATGAGACAACCCACACGGCAGGAGATTTTCCAGTGACGATCGCGCAGCAACTTCTGTCGCCTGGCTAAATATCACCTCAAGCCTATTTTTTTTAGGCGACGGCAGGCGACACAGAAAGGACAATGAGGAAATAACATTACTTCTACTGGTGTATCATTTGGACACCATTAATTTATCAATACATTCATTGATCAATAGCCTATGTATTATTACCATGCTACTTATGTTCATTATTATTAACAGGAACAATTTAAATAAATAACGTTAGTTGGAGAAGGTATAGTGGCTGCTTGTCATTAACTAATAAATTGACAATGCGCCACGATGCACCGACTAGATGTTTTTATACTCAGGTAACAAAAGAAGTTGTGGATGTTGACAGAGTTGAATGTCCAGGCTGCAGCTGATGTAGTTTATAAGGTTTATTGTCCAAAGAAAATTATGGTTGAGAACAGAACAGTTAGCATCTTCTGTGAAAGAATATTCTCTCTCAGCAGGTGCATAACAATACTTGTCCAATCGGTGGTAGTGAACATATTGTAGTGATCAGTCATGCAGTAATGTCAGGAAGAATGAGGAGAGGTTGTATTCGTATATGGTGGTTTAATTCCAGCTCAATATGGGTTTTACAGGTTAATACTTCCCTCGTAATGCACAACACAGCTACCTGCTAATACGCTCGCTTCGCGACAACCTAGTGGCCGGTCCGTCCTCCCATATCTCCCGGGGGGAAACAACATCCCAGCTAAACAGAGTGACACATATAGCTTATTATACCTGAACGGTCGGGTCTGGTGTGGGGGGTGCTAAGCGATTGTCGTTGAGCGGCAGACGATCGCATCCCCAGGCGACGTCGCTCGCCCGCCGTCTGTGGTCGGCTTAAGTCTAACACTGAACATGCTCCTTCTCTCGGCCAAGTCAGAGACATGTCCCTCTGCTCAACCAGTGGACGTCCAAGTAATTATAGTAGCATGTCAGGTCCAGGTGATGCCTGGTAGGGGGAGCACAGAACTTTCTCCAAAATGTTGTTGTGTTTCTCCACGTCACACCCTCCTCCATGAGGGACCTAAAAAACCATGTGACACACATTACAATTCAGCAGAAAGGCCAGGAACAGACGAAGAGAGAGAGAGAGAGAGACGCCTCTAATTATTTTCACAACCCTTTCCTCCTAAGGATTTATGATTAAACCAGTTGTGATTCCTGCATGTGGCAACAACAGTGCTTCAGAGACGCGGAGAGATGAAAGGACGCGCCCGCCCTCGTCTCGATTGTTTCCACGTTCTCAAGGCGCCTCGTCAGTACGCAGCCTAATACTGTTATTCCCACTCAAGTAATACAGAACAAATGGCACGCTGTGTTGACTCATAAAGGAAACAACACTGTGCTCGTTGTACAGAGACGGAGCGTACGGACGGCCTCCTCTGTACTCACTACACCCTCATATTAACACAATGGGGACCGGCCACGTATATATACGGGTTTCGGTGCCATGCGTTGTGGACCAGAGGCACGTATATAGCCGTGGCAAGTTGTTATTGTTTTATTCCATATTAATAACCGGGTCAAGATCCCCGACCGGCTCTGCAGATCTACCCTCGTCTGTGGAATCGAGAACATGCAATACCGGCCAGATCCTCTTAGGGCGCCATCGCTCCACTGCAGTATGCCTTGTGGGCGAATGGAAAACTTTTTTTTTTCATTCAGTTTCAGTTTCATAGTACCCGGATCCTGAACCAACACAATGTACTGTGGATCACGTTTCGAATCGCAGATTTCACCATGGAATAATGGGATTTATCATCAGCCAATGGACATATCGATCTACCAGATGCCGATTGATAATGGGCACGGGCTCACGGTAAGACCTTTTTCACCTAAATTACAGCCGGATCAGACCTTGCTGTGAGACGCAAGCAGTCGATCAGTGAATGTGGCTAGTTACACGGACACTGTATTGGTAATCAATAATACTAAACAAAGTCTCCCGCCCCCCCCCCCCCCCCCCCCCCCCCCCCCTTTCATGCATACATGCTCTGGGACAGCCCGGTGCAGTTTGAGTTATTTCATTAACATATATAAAACAGAAATGCCGTTGAATATAACGTTAGTAGCCATTAGCTCCATAACTAGCTTTCCAGAAAATATATGAGACAAAATCTGCGATAAAGCTTATACACAGCGCTATAAAATGACAACCTACTGATGCATTTTTTTCCCTTTAAGCCATTTTGAAGGGACGGTTTATGAACTCAATTGACAATGAGAATGGACAGATAGCAACACTATAAAGCATAGATATAGTTGTACAAAAACCCACACTTTTGTTTACATTCCCCGGTCCTCTAGCCACTAATTAGATTAAGCCCAGTGGTCGCCAAAGTGTTAAAGGACTGCCTCCTCTGTACTCACTACACCTTCATATTAAAGGACTGCCTCCTCTGTACTCACTACACCTTCATATAAAAGGACTGCCTCCTCTGTACTCACTACACCTTCATATTAAAGGACTGCCTCCTCTGTACTCACTACACCTTCATATTAAAGGACTGCCTCCTCTGTACTCACTACACCTTCATATTAAAGGACTAACTCCTCTGTACTCACTACACCTTCATATTAAAGGGGACCTATTGTGAAAAGGGCCTTTTCCTGTATGTTGCATTGTTTTCACAGAATGAGGGGTTGTCTGAACATTGGGAATATGGTACATACTCTATGTGCATTGTGCCCTTTCTGCAGTTCAGCTGTGACAAGAACCCTCCCTCTTGAAACGAGCCACTCAGAATTGCAGCCATGATTTGCAGTAGTTAAAGACGTGCATGTACAGTATGTGCATGTAACGATATATCTTGATAAAATACAGACTAGCATGCCTAACAAAGGCAAATATATTGTAGTCTATATATATATATATATATATATATATATATATATATATATATATATATATATATATATATATATATATATATATATATATATATATATATATATATATATATATATATATATATATATATATATTGTTGTCTATATATATTGTAGTCTATATATATTGTTGTCTATATATATATATATATATATATTGTAGTCTATATACAGTATATATTTAAGCATTACATCACACGCAGGAGTGGTTTGTGACCAATAAACCATGCCTAGGGGTGGTTGTTAGGCCCGAGGCGCAGCCGAGGGTCGTTAGACCCCCCTAGGCATGGTTTATTGGTCACAAATCACGACTGCACGTGGTGTAAAGCTTTTATACAACTGCCAGATTCATCCAACCTTATTTCTATACAATAAACACACATTAATCGAAGATTTATTGAAAAAACCATCCGCCAGAAAAAGTAGTTCCCACAACTCCATGTGGAAGCAGCTTGAAGTGCATCCAACCAAACTAACACATCCAACT
>NC_140173.1:40958995-40963995 GCF_963971535.1 Notolepis coatsorum | reverse complement strand
AACTATGGACAATCATGCGATTAATCGAGTTAAATATTTTAATCGTTTGACAGCACTAATTATTATTAATATAAAAAATGGCAGTGATTATTATATATTTTAATATAAGTGATACACAGCTCCCAATCACTTACATTGGCTAGTGAGGCAACATTCCTTTGTGGCTTCACTAGCTAATATAAGTGAATGGCAGCAAAATAGCACCTTTGATTGGACAGTAACTGGTCTAAGTGCGCGCCCAGGGAGGCCGAACCTCACTCATTCATTTGAATGGGGCTTGAATGATTGACAGTTCTGACACTTTTTTTTACACCAATCAGAGAACACCATTTCCTATCCCATGCTTTGAGAGGGCTTGGAGAGCCCAGTCAGTAACATTACTGTGTAGGCAGTAGCACTGTAGGCTAAATGAAACTTTGCACCAAAGGACCGAAGTATAAATCAGCAACATGGAGAGGACTTATGCATCTGGACCAGAAAAAAATTTGAGGATGAAAAAGTAAGTACAGTGTTTGTAAAAGCTTGTATGCTAACAGTAGCTAGCCAATTTGTTAGCTACCTTTAGCTTAGCTTATAATATTACATCACAATGATGATCACCAAGCTAACTTACTGTACACAGTAGGGCTGGGCAATTAATCGAAACAAAATCACGATATCGATTCATAGACCTATGCAATCTCATTTCTAAGTTATGACGATTTTCAATTCATAGACCTATGCAATCTCATTTTTAAGTTATGACGATTTTTCTTTTATTAAATTTTTTTTTTTATAATTTATTATTTAAAAAAAAAAAAATGATTTTATCTGGGTTGAACTTTATTTGTGGAACTCCCTCTGGTGTTGTGGTCATGGTATTCACTGACCTTTGGGAAGTATTTCGACATGCACATGTGTATCTTAGGCCCCGTTTAGACGGAAACGCTAGCAGGTGAATCCGCAAAAATATTTTTACGGATGTGCCTTTCGTTTATACGGAAACGGCGTTTTTACGGGGTGAAACCGCAAAAAAGTGAGACTACCTTCCAGGGTGGAATTCCTAGAAACGCAAAAGCTTTGCGCTTTCGTCTAAACTGTCAAACCGTATAAATCTGTTAAAACGATATGGTTTGTCACGGCTCTGGTCGCGCGTACTGCTTACGTCACAGGTAGCAGGTATGCGCCAGTAGCCGAGACGTAAACAAAGCAAGTATGTCTGACTTATATCAACGGAGATCACCTGAAGGCTACATTGGCAGTACTTTTAACCCTTTCACTGCCACACGACAGAAGGTTACCCATTTACTATCACACAACCGGCTGTCGTGTGGCAGTGAAAGGGTTAAATACACAAGAATCTGTCCCGCGGCGTGAGACGTGAGTGGACCCACTGTCTGTGAGTGACTCTGCTTTGGTGCAATCACATTCCCCATCCACAGTCTGCGAATCAGAGGCAGAGTAGGGCGGGTCTTCACAGCACGTCATGTGACATATGCGCCAATCGTGTGACAGCGGGTCTCCGTCGTTACAGCGTCGTCTGCACTGAGAATTCCACTCCAAAACGCTCGTCTAAACGTAAAATTTAAAGTGAAACCGCAAGATGACTTTTGCGGTTTCTGTTCACAAAACGCTCGTCTAAACGGGGCCTTAGTGGTGTAGTGTATCTTGTAGACCAGGCCCATTGCAAGTTGCTGTTCTCTGTCGTCTACTCTAAGCCATCCTAGGTTGTCAAAATGGGCAGGGGTGAGGTGGGTTTTAGGAGTAAGGTCAAGCAGTAGTCTGACTAGTTTGTTTTGTGATGTTTGTAATCTTGTTTTTAGTGCCTTTGAGGTGCTTTGGGAGGTGCAAGCATAGTCGTAGTACCCTTGAATGAGTGCTCCTGTTAGAGTCTTCAAGGTATTCTTGTTTACCAGAGAGGAGATCCGGTACAGGAATCTAGTTCGTTGGTTGACTTAGTTGTATTACATTGGATCCCATTTTGTCACAGGAAAGATTTGCCTCTAGGATGGAACCCAGCTAGGTAATTTCATCTTTCCTTTTCCTTGTCACCTTGCTTCACCTAATATGTTTTGATCTGGTCAGGGGTGCTGTCACCTAATATGTTTTGATATGGTCAGGTGCGCTGTCACCTAATATGTTTTGATCTGTGTCTGGTTAGGTGTGCCGTCACACGTCACCTAATATGTTTTCATCTGTCTGGTCAGGTGTGCCGTCACCGAATATGTAATTTTTTGCATCTGTGTCTGGTCAGGTGCGCCGTCACAGAATATGTAATTTTTTGCATCTGTGTCTGGTCAGGTGCGCCGTCACCTAATGTTAATATGTTTTCATCTGTGTCCACTGACCACTGGCACACACAGTGGGGGATGTTTTAAAATTATAATTTAATATATAATATAATATAATAATTTGTGCTTCAACAAAAAAAAAATTCAGCAGCCGCCACTGGTACAGACTCAGTGAGGAAGACAGACAGGAGAGCTGAGAGACAGACAGGAGAGACGACCACCACATCTGACTAAAATATTGAGTACATGTAATGCTCAGAGCCGGTTAACATCTCTTTTCCTTTCACTTAGATCTTTGTTCAAATCTATCTATCTATCTGTTTTACTAAATGTTTTAATTAATATGTTATAATATGTTGTAAAATCTTACCATGCCAATAAAGCACTTTGAATTAACTTGAATTGACTGAGAGAGATATAGACAGATATATAGAGACAGGAAGAGTGAAATAGAGACAGACAGAGAAAGAGAGAGAGAGAGAGAGAGAGAGAGAGAGAGAGAGAGAGAGAGAGGGAGGGAGAGAGAGAGAGAGAGAGAAGAGACAGAGACAGAGAGACAGACAGAGAGACAGAGATAGAGACAGACAGAGAGAGAGAGAGAGAGAAAGAGAGAGAGAGAGAGAGAGGGAGAGAGAGAGAGAGAGAGAGAGAGAGAGAGAGAGAGAGAGAGAGAGAGAGAGAGAGAGAGAGAGAGAGAGAGAGCGATATAGAGATATATAGAGACATGAGGTT
This sequence comes from Notolepis coatsorum, assembly GCF_963971535.1. Taxonomy (NCBI): domain Eukaryota; kingdom Metazoa; phylum Chordata; class Actinopteri; order Aulopiformes; family Paralepididae; genus Notolepis; species Notolepis coatsorum. Next base: position 40,960,993 of record NC_140173.1, on the reverse strand, counting down.
ATATTTGTATAGGAACCTTTGTGCAGTAGGAACCAGGCCACGTGAGCGGATCGGCGCGGGCGAGAAATCCGCTCTTCGCTCTTTAAAGCTTGGTCCGCTCCGCTAATCGCTCATGTTGACCCCGCCCCCAAGTCGCTCTCTGCTCGCTCACCGCTCACCTTGAATCGAGCGCTCCCCGCTCCCCGCGCCACATCGCTCGGCAGATTTTTTAATTTTTTTAAGCATGGTGTAAATTTGCTCAAACTACAACAGTCTACACCCCCTGGGCCCCTTAACAATTGTTTGTATTGAGCCGCATTGTAATTGTACCCATTCTGCAATGTTAAATAACGTTGTTTATCCATTCACTGGCTCTATTAAGCGATGATAGCTAGCCTAGCCACACTGCTATGGTCGCTGCCATTAACGTTAGCATGTAAGCTAACGACAACAACAATGGCGTCAAAACTTTTTCTAACAGGCTGTGAGTGACAAAGCCTGAACAGGATATCACAGGTTCACCCTTCTCATTGGTTGAAAATGGCCTTCATGTTTGTACATCGCCATCTGTTGCTTTGGCATTGTACTACATTACATCAGTGTTAAACCACTGTGAGCGGCCTGGAGTGGATTGGAGCGGAGGAGAACTCTCGCTCCGGACATCGCGCCGACTCATTTTAAAACCCACTCCTCGCTCACGTCAAAACCGCCCGCTCCGCTCCGCTCCCCGCGCCGCTCACGCGCCGCTCACATGGCCTGGTAGGAACCATGATGTGTGACGGGGGGGGGAGTTAAATAAAGCATGCACGGACTCGAAAGCTATCGCCTGTGTCATATCGTCTCTTGATTATAACAAACCTAAGATCTCATGATTATAACTCAACATGGTGTCAGATGTGGGATTGAACATTAGATATAGCGTTAAGTAGTATAGACTTTAAAGTAGGCTGCTACAGTAACGTTAGTACTAGTTTGAGTTTGAGTTTGAGTTTAGAGACAAACGGCGCGAAAGCGAAAGTATGAGTCAGTTTCAAGTTCCCCCGCCAGAGAAATTCACCTTCAAGGCAGAAGACTGGACAAAATGGATAAAAAGATTCGATCGATTTCGGATTGCGTCGGGATTAGAAACCCATGCAGAAGAAAACCAAGTGAATGCTTTAATCTACACTATGGGAGAAGAAGCTGAGGATATTCTGACTTCTCTGCATCTGAGCGAAGGAGAACAGGCTGAGTATGAGACGGTCAAAGACAGTTTGGATGCTCACTTCATAGCACGCAGAAATGTCATTTTCGAGAGGGCCAAGTTTAACCAGCGGCAGCAGGAGCCGGGGGAGTCAACAAATAATTGTATTACTGCACTGCATTGCCTGGCCGAACATTGTGGATATGGGACACTGGCTGCATGATGAAATGGTGAGAGACAGACTCGTGGTTGGGCTGAGGGATTCAAGACTTTCAGAACAGTTGCGAGACAGACAGAGAGACAGAGAGAGAAGAGAGAGAGAGAGAGAGAGAGAGAGAGAGAGAGAGAGAGAGAGAGAGAGAGAGAGAGAGAGAGAGAGAGAGAGAGAGAGAGAGAGAGAGAGAGAGAGAGAGAGAGAGGGAGAGAGAGAGAGGGAGAGAGACAGATAAAGGGAAAGAGATAAAGACAGAGATAGAGACGACAGGCAGACAGACAGACAGACAGACAGACAGACAGACAGACAGACAGACAGACAGACATACAGACAGACAGACAGACAGACAGACAGACAGACAGACAGACAGACATACAGACAGACAGACAGACAGACAGACAGACAGACAGACAGACAGACAGACAGACAGACAGACAGACAGACAGACAGACAGACAGACAGACAGACATATAGATAGAGACAGACAGTCAGACAGATAGAGACAGACGGACAGACAGACAAATAGAGACAGACAGTCAGACAGATAGAGACAGACAGACATACAGATAGAGACAGACAGACAGATAGAGGGAGACAGACAGAGACAGACAGACAGACAGAC
>NC_140173.1:40943995-40953995 GCF_963971535.1 Notolepis coatsorum | reverse complement strand
ATAGGGCTGAAGGTGGACACCAATGCTACTGAGTTGCTTTTTACTTTGTCTTTATGTGTAAAAAGGGATTGTCTGTTTATCTGTTTAGTTTTATTAAGAGAATTCTCAATAAGGGCCTCACTATATCCTCTAGATCAGGGGTGGCCAACCCGCGGCTCGCGAGCCGCATGCGGCTCTTTGCCCGTCAATGTGCGGCTCTTCCATCCATAATTTTTTTTTTTAAATAAAAAAAAAGAAAAATTAATTTATTTTTTACTTTTTTTTTTTATACTTTTTTTTTTTATGTCACTCATTCCATAAGGACGTAGAATAAACATTTACAATTTTTTTTTAAATTGTACATTTGCATGTTCTTGGTATCTGAATCTAGGGACATATATGGATCAGTGTCAGAAATAGTGTGTCTGTTACTAGGCTTGAGTAAATTGTAATGAACCAAAGGAGAATATCAATTCTATTTAAAAAATGTTTTATCTTTGACTGTAAATAACACCATGCTAAAATTGACCAGACCTGAAAAATCTAAGCAAATGAATAAAGGGAAGATGATTAAACAGAAGGTTTTGTAGATACAGTACTGAATTCTGCCATCTTTTTTATAATGTAAATTTCTCCACCATTTTTCATCGTATTGCAACACCGTTTTTTGCAAGACGTTCACAGAAAGGTAGAGAAACTAACTGCATTCTGTTTTATGGCAATAACGTTCAGGTTTGTGGGAGATAATCCCAAAAAATAAGAGAAATTAAAAAGTAAATCCAGAAGTCAGATGATTGACAGGGGCTGGTGTGAGCTGGGTAGGGTAGTTTTTCAAAATTTGAAAGCCCTGAGTCTCTTCCTTCAAAAGACTACACTCACTTTTGGCTGTGCCACTTCCTCCTGTCAATATGCGCCGGTTTCCGACTCAATGCCCTGAGATTTCTATAATCTTATATTTCACTAATAACAGTTAAAATAATTGGTAAACAAACGTAATGCTGAAAATATACACTTTTACTGTATATCTCGGGCTTAAGAGGTTAACCCTGTGAGGCCCAAATTAAAAAGAAATTAGCAACTTCAGAGGCCAGAGGGTGGGACATATAAACACATTTACTATCAAATAGCATTGTGAGGCTGAACAACAGGACCAATTGACTATACATGTGCTTAAAGGGGAACTATCTTATAAATGGCTTTTTTCAGTGTTTACCATTGTTTCTTAGCTATGTGGACTTATATTAATAGGATATATGTCTCTAATTCTCATATTGGCGAATTCTTCCAATTCTCCTCTCACAATATTCACCCTCACTGAACTGAGTCATCTGAAAATGTGCATATCTGTGATGTCAGAGATTTCTCAGCTGCATAACAATGTGGCAGTTGATGTGGCAGTTGGCACCAGGCCACACAGTGGTTGGAGCCCAGCCTCAAAACGGCTTAAGATCTTGAGGTAGAAAAATGCGGTTTTTAGTACTTGATTAGAAATACAAAACAATGCACAAGGCCAGAGGGTGAGACCTATAAACACATGAAGGGTGCCGTGACTGAAAAAAAAGGTTGAGAAACGCTGGTATATGGTGTGGCTCTTTGTGGTACCACAGTAATTTTTGTGGCTCTTAGTCTCTGACTGGTTGGCCACCCCTGCTCTAGATCTAAAGTTCTGACAAAGCTTCGTGGCTTGAGTATCAAAAAAGTCATCTGTATTACAGATACGTTTATATCTCAAAATCTGACTAAAGGGAAGGCTCCTCTTGAGCTCTGGCGGGTGATAACTGCTATAATGGAGAAACGAATTTCGATCAGTCTCTTTTTTGAAAACTTCGGTATGGACAATATTGTCTCTCTTTTTCACCAATACATTGAGGAATGCTATGGAATGTGAATCATAATTCATAGTAAACTTTATAGTCTCTCTCTGAGAGTTGAGAAACAAGTGGAACTCTTCCAGAGCCTCTTTAGTGCCTGACCATACAAAAAATAAATCATCAATATACCTCCAATAGGCTTTATTGTGTCCAACATAATGGATTATTAATTAAAATACATTCAGACTCAAACTTCGACATAAAACAGTTGGCCATATTAACCGCTACCGGGCTGCCCATAGCTAGGCCTCTTTTCTGTAAATGATATTGATCCTGAAAACGAAAATAATTCTTATTAAGGACTTCCTGAGTCAATGATATTAATGCCTCAGTAGAGGGATGTAGCTCTATTCTCTGATCCAAATAATATCTACATGCACTTAACCCATCAATATGTGGGATGCTAGGATATAAACTAGAAACATCCATTGTACACAAAATATCGGTAGCTTCTATACTGCACTCATACAGCTTACTTAGAAAGTCGGTAGTGTCCTTTAAATAACCAGGTTGTGCTGCAGCCAATTCTTTAAGGTGTGAGTCAACACATTTTGAGTGAGAGGTTCTGTAAGTGACCCGATACCAGCCACAATAGGTCGACCTGGTGGGTTATGAAGATCCTTGAGAATTTTGGGCAATGTGTAAATAATAGGTCTTACTGGGTTATCATTCACCATGAACTTAAATTCCTTCTCAGAAATCTCACCCTTCTTAAGAAGGCGCTTTAGAACCTCTTTGATCTCAAAAGAGAACCGAACAGTTGGATCTGTGCTTAAAGGAATATACACATCTGTGTCTGCTAATTGTCTATTTATTTCAGCAACATAGGAGCTCTTATTCTGCACCACTAAGGCAGAGCCTTTATCGGCCTTCCTGTACACCAGATTATCTAATTGCATCAATTCCTTAAGTGCTAGTCTCTCTGACTCAAGCAGATTAGGGAATAATCTAGTTTCATTACTTTTCTCACATAGAAGCATAACTTCATCCTCAACTAGTCTACAAAATGTGTACTGATGCATGATTCATCTGTGGAGTGAACGTGCTACGAGGCTTGAACAGTGTTTTAAATGGTCTATCAGCCGTGTCCAATGAACTGACTTCTGGCAGCACTGTGCTTCCAGGAGTAGAATAAACAATATTTTTGTCGACATCTCTAGAATAAAAAGCTTTAAGCTTAATGTTCCTAAAAAACTTAAACAATTCAACCTTTGTAGTGAAACCGTCCACCTTACGAGATGGTACAAAAGAAAGTCCTTTTGACAGTAGTTTACATTGGGAGTCACTGAGGTCTACCTCTGAAATGTTGACTATGTTTGCCACCTCCCCCTGCGTCTTCTGGTTGGAAGCTCTCTTGCCTCGTCAGGTCTTCCTGTGCCTCCTCTCCCTGGTAGGGGAGGAGAGGAGCCTGGCTGAAAAACCTACCGGCTCCTTGTGTAAGAGCCGAACCTTTCAGGTCCTGGTTGTGTCTCATCTGAGCTCAGAGCAGAGGAGGAAGTGCCAGAATAGGGCCGAGTCCCAGCCTGGTGTGCTTGCCTGCGCATACGTGTGTGTATGAAAGTCTGTGAAAGCCAAGGGGAAACCCTATTGGATTCATAGTCCTGCGTGTCTCTCCGGCATTTAGCCTGTTTATGTTGCTCAATGTCACGTTTATATTGTTAAATTTTTGCTGCACAAGCCTCCTTGGAGCCTAACAGTAAGAAGCATTTTGTATAAAAGTATTCTGTACTTCTGTATGACAACTATTAAAGAAACTTGAAACTTGAACTTGAACTCCTTAATGGCCTGCAGTTCCTCTGTGGGGATCGACTCGCACATGTCAACCTCCAGTGCAGTGATCTCCTTGCGTAAACTGTCAAGCTTTGTGCTTTCATTTTCGATAATTAAAAGCATCAGATCTAAGGAACACTTATTCAGAATAGTACACCAAGTATCACAAAAAGCAGGGTTCTCTCGACCCAATGTGGGTTCCTTAATGATACGCAAACCTCTAGGAATGTTGCAAGGCACTTTAATAAGTTAGGACATGATATTTCTGGCTTAAAATACATGGGTATAGAGCAGGTCTTGAGACCACCAAGAGGCGGTGACAGAGACAGGCTCTTGCTAAAAAGGGAAAGCTTTTATATTCATTATCTGGATTGTTTAGAGCCTAGAGGCCTCAATGAGGAAAATGTTTTGACCTGTTTCATTTGATTATTTAATTTCATTCGATTGTTTATTATTTATTTTCATTTATCATTCTTTATATTTATAATTGAAAGATGGCTTATATGGGTCATGAGTTTAAGATGTAGGCCTACTCTTTATACAAAATATATATAGATTATCTCTTTGTGATTTACATGTTTCTTTTTGATTTACACGCTTCTTTTTGATTTACATATTCTGAAAAGGTTGTGCTTGTAAGTGGTATTTTGTACTTTTTTGCAGATCTCTTGTGGGAATGTGTTGTCACTTCCTGTGTTGTCACTTCCTGTTTGTCTTGTATATACTAGGGTCACTTACCCTTCATGCTTCATGCAAGCCATTCTGAAGAAGATATGTTCACACAGGTTTGGAAAAACCTGGAGTGCGTGCCTGGACATTGTTTCCCTATTTTTATAAATAAAGGTTATAGAAATGTAAAAAAAAATTAATTATTAAAACCGATACCGATATTTTCCGATATTACATTTGAATGCCGATATCGGCCGATAATATCGGTAGGCCGATAATATCGGACATCCCTAGACACAACACTATCAAAACCACATCATAATGACACAACACTATCAAAACCACATCATAATGACACAACACTATCAAAACCACATCATAATGACACAACACTATCAAAACCACATCATAATGACACAACACTATCAAAACCAGCGCATAAAGATACTTGACAGACTGATTGGTTGTTATTCTATCACCCTTTAGGCTGTGCTGACCTTGCACAATAGAAACTGAATTTCCTCTGGGACCATAAAGATTATTGCAGTGTATCATATTACCATATTAAATAGTAGCATTGTGTAATTCACCGTTGAAATCACAGAATTCTATCACCTTTATTCCCTCCTTGTGCAAGTCCCTGCTACTCCTCCACCTCCTCATTACCCCAGATATCTCCTCCACCTCCTCATTACCCCAGATATCTCCTCCACCTCCTCATTACCCCAGATATCTCCTCCACCTCCTCATTACCCCAGATATCTCCTCCACCTCCTCATTACCCCAGATATCTCCTCCTGTAAAGGGCTGGTCCACCTTTTCAACACAAACGTGACAAATAACAGAGAAGTAGGCAGGTTTGGTATCTTATGCCTTGTCTCCACTAGCCAGGGTTTAGCCGTGCTGTGGCCTTGTCTCGTTTAGTCGTGCTCAAGTCAAGTCAAGAGTTTTATTTGTCACGGCATACAAGTATACAATGAAATGCGGTTGGTCTTGCCCGCAACGATGTGCAATACAGTAGTAACAACATATAATATAATCCAATAAAACAACATTGTGCAATAAACAAGTAACATAGTAGGGCATATCGGTATTTGTACATAAGTTATTTACAGAGCATGGAGGACATGCTAGGTCCTTTGGTAGTGCAATACACTGTTACTGTTACTATACTATTTTTAAAGTGACCTTTCCTTAGTGGCCATAAGTGTGGGCGTGTGCAGCATGAGTGTGTGCTTGCTCATGTTAAAGTGGCTGCTAGTGTGTGAGCGTGTACAGTGTGTGTGTTGTGTGTGTGCTCATGTGTGCTTGTGTGTGGAGAGTTTAGTGTTCAAGGCTCTGATGGCCTGGGGGAAGAAGCTGAGCCGAAGTCTCTCTGTCCTAGTAGCTGGGGTGCCAGGGTTTAGCCGTGCTGTGGCCTTGTCTCCACTAGCCAGGGCTTAGCCGTGCTGTGGCCTCGTCTCCACTAGCCAGGGTTTAGTTGTGCTCTGGCCTTGTCTCCACTAGCCAGGGTTTAGCCGTGCTGTGGCCTCGTCTCCACTAGCCAGGGTTTAGCCGTGCTGTGGCCTGTCTTTAGAACCTGGCCAGACCTGGCTGGACCCCGACTGAGACGGACACCTTTCACAACCTGAAAGGTTGCCTAGCAACCACAGAGTTCACAAGAAACACATTGGAGACACAAACGCAACCATACCATACCATGCTAGACCATGGGCTAGCCCCAGCCAGGCTGAACATAGCTAATTCATACTTACAGACTGGTTTGTCTGAATAAATACAATGTTCACCATGTCCTTTCGGGCAGTTCTCATGTTCTCATGGTTTATTTTCAAATATGTTTCAGTCTGGATCCTTCATCAGGACATTAAGATTGTTAATAAAGGTGATGTGGATTCTCTTGAATACCACCAAACAATTGTGATTGGTGATTGGATTGGTTTGCCCTCCTCCCATAAAATCATCATGAAGATCCCTCACATGTATTACACACAGAATACGAGCTGCTACATACAGATCCCCCAAGTGAAAACTGAAGAGACTCAAAAACTAATTTGTACCACATTCAATAAGCCTACATACTGTAACAAGCAGGATGGAAGCGTGGCCGCAGCCTACACACACGGGAGAGTGTACTAGGGCTGTGCAGTATGAAATAACCTTGGACTTATGGGACTGTGCCACATCTAAATTAATAACGTTGGTTGGGAGGGAAGGGGTTAATTACATTGTTTCCCTGATGTCTTGTCTGTATGTCTGTCTCTGCTGCAACATGGTTGTCTCTCTGATGTCTTGTCTGTATGTCTGTCTCTGCTGTAACATGGTTGTCTCTCTGATGTCTGTGTGTATGTCTGTCTCTGCTGTAACATGGTTGTCTCTCTGATGTCTTGTCTGTATGTCTCTCTCTGCTGTAACATGATTGTCTCTCTGATGTCTTTATGTCTGTCTCTGCTGTAACATGGGTGTCTCTCTGATGTCTTGTCTGCATGTCTGTCTCTGCTGTAACATGGTTGTCTCTCTGATGTCTTGTCTGTATGTCTGTCTCTGCTGTAACATGGTTGTCTCTCTGATGTCTTGTCTGTATGTCTCTCTCTGCTGTAACATGGTTGTCTCTCTGATGTCTTGTCTGTATGTCTGCCTCTGCTGTAACATGGTTGTCGCTCTGATGTCTTTATGTCTGTCTTTGCTGTAACATGGTTGTCTCTCTGATGTCTGTATGTCAGTCTGTCTCTGCTGTAACATGGTTGTCTCTCTGATGTCTGTATGTCTGTCTCTGCTGTAACATGGTTGTCTCTCTGATGTCTGTATGTCAGTCTCTGCTGTAACATGGTTGTCTCTCTGATGTCTTGTCTGTATGTCTGTCTCTGCTGTAACATGGTTGTCTCTCTGATGTCTGTATGTCTGTCTGTCTCTACTGTAACATGGTTGTCTCTCTGATGTCTTGTCTGTATGTCTGTCTCTGCTGTAACATGGTTGTCTCTCTGATGTCTGTATGTCTGTCTGTCTCTACTGTAACATGGTTGTCTCTCTGATGTCTTGTCTGTATGTCTGTCTCTGCTGTAACATGGTTGTCTCTCTGATGTCTGTATGTCTGTCTGTCTCTACTGTAACATGGTTGTCGCTCTGATGTCTTTATGTCTGTCTTTGCTGTAACATGGTTGTCTCTCTGATGTCTGTATGTCAGTCTGTCTCTGCTGTAACATGGTTGTCTATCTGATGTCTGTATGTCAGTCTGTCTCTGCTGTAACATGGTTGTCTCTCTGATGTCTGTATGTCTGTCTCTGCTGTAACATGGTTGTCTCTCTGATGTCTGTATGTCAGTCTCTGCTGTAACATGGTTGTCTCTCTGATGTCTTGTCTGTATGTCTGTCTCTGCTGTAACATGGTTGTCTCTCTGATGTCTTGTCTGTATGTCTGTCTCTGCTGTAACATGGTTGTCTCTCTGATGTATGTATGTCTGTCTCTGCTGTAACATGGTTGTCTCTCTGGTGTCTTGTCTGTATGTCTGTCTCTGCTGTAACATGGTTGTCTCTCTGATGTCTTGTCTGTATGTCTGTCTCTGCTGTAACATGGTTGTCTCTCTGATGTCTTGTCTGTATGTCTGCCTCTGCTGTAACATGGTTGTCGCTCTGATGTCTTTATGTCTCTCTGATGTCTGTATGTCAGTCTGTCTCTGCTGTAACATGGTTGTCTCTCTGATGTCTGTATGTCTGTCTCTGCTGTAACATGGTTGTCTCTCTGATGTCTGTATGTCAGTCTCTGCTGTAACATGGTTGTCTCTCTGATGTCTTGTCTGTATGTCTGTCTCTGCTGTAACATGGTTGTCTCTCTGATGTCTGTATGTCTGTCTGTCTCTACTGTAACATGGTTGTCTCTCTGATGTCTTGTCTGTATGTCTGTCTCTGCTGTAACATGGTTGTCGCTCTGATGTCTTTATGTCTGTCTTTGCTGTAACATGGTTGTCTCTCTGATGTCTGTATGTCAGTCTGTCTCTGCTGTAACATGGTTGTCTCTCTGATGTCTGTATGTCTGTCTCTGCTGTAACATGGTTGTCTCTCTGATGTCTGTATGTCTGTCTCTGCTGTAACATGGTTGTCTCTCTGATGTCTGTATGTCAGTCTCTGCTGTAACATGGTTGTCTCTCTGATGTCTTGTCTGTATGTCTGTCTCTGCTGTAACATGGTTGTCTTGTTTTCCTTTTTGTAACACACTATTGTGTGCTCTGACACAAAACACATGTCTGTATCAACAGACAACAAAGCATTATCATATCTTATCATTTATCTTATCTCATCTTAGTAGAGGAAGTGCTAAGACAGTTACAAGTCGACACACAGTGGTCAGAGATCATACATTTAAATGCAGCAAGAGAAGAAAGAACATTCAGCTTCAGAGTCAGTCGGAGGACGTTCCAGGTGTTGGAACTTGGAAGCATCAAAGGAAAAAGCAGTTTTTCTAGTTCAGAGCAAACTGGAGGAACCCTAAGAACCAACGTGTGGAATAATAGGTTCCAAGATCCCATTCCATCAGTGATGTGATGTCAGAGGGAAGTTTACCAATAAGGGCTTTAGAAATAAACACCAATGATAGTTTCAACCAGAGAAGGCCATCCAATATTTTCATGAAGGACACAGTGGTGGGTATCATAATCTGAAGGTAATAAATCTGAGGGCAGAACGATAGATCATCAAGCCGTTATCCATTTAGTAGGAATATTAAATGTACTTCATAAACACACACTGAGATCCAATTCATCATTAAGCCAAACGTGAGTCCCAAATGTTTGGAGCTATGGGTCTAGCTTTAGTTTTATTCCACACCCATCCAGCTGTTTTCTAGTGTGTTCGCTGTACTCCAACAAGCAGAGTCACTCCAAGTTTCAAGTTTCAAGTTTCTTTAATAGTTGTCATACAGAAGTACAGAATACTTTTATACAAAATGCGTCTTACTGTTACGCTCCAGAGACTGTGCAAGACAAGATAAGTATGAAATAAAATAACATAGTATAGCATGTAAATTAGAAGTAAAAAAAAATGAGGTCACAGTGTTCAGTATAGACATATGTACAATGTTCGATGCAGAATAGACGTAACTGAGTTACCATATAATATACAATATACTATGCAGTGTACTAATATACAATACTATATAGTGCAATGCAGAAATGGGATGAGGTGCAATTTAGGTACAATTTACAGTAGGTGTACGAGTTGTAGTGCAAATCCTTTATCAATAAATATAAAGTGTGTTTGTGTGATCTAAAGTGTGGAGAGTGGGTGCTGCAGTGTGTTGTTTGTTTAAGTGAGTGTGTGCGTGTGGGTGTGTGTGCTGTGTGCATTTGATGGTTGTTGCATAGTGTTTATTGTTCGTTTAGCAGCCTGATGGCCTGGGGATAGAAGCTTCTTCTGAGTCTTTCTGTGCTCGCCTTAAGACTCCGGTATCGCTTGCCTGACCGCAGCAGTTCAAAGAGGCAGTTGTTCGGGTGGCTGGAGTCCTTGATGATTCTCTTAGCCTTCCCCCTGCACCGCTTGTTGTAAATGTTCTGGAGGGTGGGAAGCCCCCCTCCAATTGTGCGTTTGGCTGAACGTGTCACTCTTTGTAGTCTGCTACGGTCTTGTGCAGTGCTATTCCCAAACCAGAAGGTGATGTTGCCAGTCAGGATGCTCTCTATTGTACATGAGTAGAAGTTCCTAAGGATCTTCTGACTGACTTGG
>NC_140173.1:40897158-40934658 GCF_963971535.1 Notolepis coatsorum | reverse complement strand
TATCATCATCCCTGTCACAATAGAGTCCTCATATCCTCATCCCTGTCACAATAGAGTCCCTCATATCCTCATCCCTGTCACAATAGAGTCCTCATATCCTCATCCCTGTCACAATAGAGTCCCTCATATCCTCATCCCTGTCACAATAGAGTCCCTCATATCCTCATCCCTGTCACAATAGAGTCCCTCATATCCTCACCCCTGTCACAATAGAGTCCTCATATCCTCATCCCTTTCACAATAGAGTCCCTCATATCCTCATCCCTGTCACAATAGAGTCCGCATATCCTCATCCCTGTCACAATAGAGTCCTCATATCCTCATCCCTGTCACAATAGAGTCCTCATATCCTCATCCCTGTCACAATAGAGTCCCTCATATCCTCATCCCTGTCACAATAGAGTCCTCATATCCTCATCCCAGTCACAATAGAGTCCTCATATCCTCATCCCTGTCACAATAGAGTCCCTCATATCCTCATCCCTGTCACAATAGAGTCCCTCATATCCTCATCCCTGTCACAATAGAGTCCTCATATCCTCATCCCTGTCACAATAGAGTCCCTCATATCCTCATCCCTGTCACAATAGAGTCCTCATATCCTCATCCCTGTCACAATAGAGTCCCTCATATCCTCATCCCTGTCACAATAGAGTCCCTCATATCCTTTTAGAATAGAACCTTGGCATAGAGGCAGAAATATGCTGCAAAGAAGGGTCACAATTTTTTAATCGACGCCAACGTTGTCATTTATCCAACCGGGTGCATTCCACGTGGGGAAATGTGGAAGTATGGAGGGGATACATGCACACAACATGTAAACAACATTCATTTTGGACCCGCCAAGATATTTAAATGTATGAATTCATTAATCAATATTTTTTTTATATTCCACACCTTTCTAAAAACCTGTGTGGATGTGTTTTTCTTTTTATGATTACTCTACATAAATATTTTGATCTATAGCACCTTTTAATAAACATTAAATAATTAGAAATCTAAATACATTCAGTAAGAATGATTAAATAAATCCAGCTGGTATTTCCTCTCCCTCTCCCTGGCTCACCTGCAGCAGCCTCGGGAGAGCACTGCCGTCTCCTCAGGCTCCATATTCAACATCCATATCTGTGCAGAACAGCCTGAAAAAGGGCAGAATAAGCAGAAATCTCCTGGTTGGTTTGAGTGCAGGCTCGGCGGAGCGCGCTGGGGCGAAACATCCAGTATTTAAACTGGTCCCCAACGCTTGAACCTGAGCTCAGGAGAAGGGAACACATAAAACAGACACGACGGGAGGATGGAGAGAGGGAGGAGAGGAGAGAGGGAGGAGGAGGAGAAGAAAAGGCCGCTCTGTGTCCTCCAAAGGGAGTAGCGGAGGCCCCGGAGCTCCTGTCACGCGTCCTTTGTCTCCCTCCTACACGCTAGAGACGCCTCTTCTTACAGCTGACAGTACTGGTTCATCCTGCCCTCCTCTCCTCCACCTCTCTCTCTGTGAAGCTGCAGCTGGGTGTGTTGTACACGGCTATACCAATGATCATAACCCTTTCACTGCCACACGCCAGCCGGTTAACCCTTTCACTGTGACAATACAGAAGGTTAGCCCTTTACTATCACAGCGATGCTCCATCATTAGCATCATTAGCTCCGCATCTGCAATGATGCTAATGATGGAGCATCGCCGTCGGTTGTGTGATAGTAAAGGGTTAACCGGCTGTCGTGTGGCAGTGAAAGGGTTAAGGGTTGGAAGTTACTCAGGAAGTGTAATTAGTTACTTATTACTGATTGCTCCTTTGCTCAGAATTACTTCAAAGTAATTAGTTACGTTACTAGTTATGCAACTTGTTATTTTCACTAACCCCCCCCCCCCTCTCTGAAAAAGTAATGTACAACCTGACAGGGCTGTACCGAATGGTTCCAAGCTTCGAAGCTTTATTCATAACGTTGACATTTGAATTCTAAATCAACATTAAAAAATGTTTTTTTTATGTGTCCATTCATTCTGTTTAAACCAATGGGGTTTTCTTCACAGTTGCAGATAAAGACTAGGCTACACTAATATTATAGTATTATACTATTATAGTATATGACTCGTCATACAGATTTTAATAAAACATTTATCATAAATGATGTAGCCTATCTGCATCCGCTTGGCGCTCGGCTAAACCTTTTATTTTGTATATCAATGACACGCGTGAAGTGTCAAAGATATTGCAGTTTGTTTTGTTTACAGATGACACCAATTGTATTGTTTTTTTTTTATCAGGAGAGCATTTAGAGGGTTTGGCAGAAAGCAAGTTTATGGTCTTTGTTGCTAATAAAAAAAAAAGGATGAAAAGGTTTTACTGTCGATAGATATAATTGATTTAGAAAGAGTTTTTTCATTTAGATATTTGGGTGTAATAATGTATGACAATTTGACATGGAAATCTCACATAGCATTATGTAAAAACAAAAGTGACTAAGAATATTTCTGCATTTACAAAGTATATGTTTGATTACAAGGCAATGTGAAGTCTGTATTTGTCACTTATATTGCCATAGTATTACTTACTGTGTAGAAGTGTGGGGAAGGAAACGTAATTTGAAGCATCAGTACGTAGGACGACTTTAAAGCATCAGTATGTAGGACTACTTTAACTCTTTGCCCGCCAAACCCGAGAAAAGTCGGGTTTCGTCGCCAACCGTTGAGCGCCAAACCCGACTTTTCTTGGGTTTTGATCCTTTGATATTTTTCCTTTGATCCCCATTCTAAACACTCGGCCGGAGCTCCCTGGGTCTCCCTGGCACGACTGCCTATGTTGGAATTGCAATGACGATCGAATCCCACCTATCCTTTTAAACTGGGATAGTTTAGTGTGGGGAGTGTCTGTCCTGATTCCCTCTGAGGGGGAGGAGTTATTGCAGAGCAATCGCTAAGAGATTTTATCGCCTCAAACCTATCGTTTCCCGTATACACAAGTAATTGCGATCGCGATGGGATCACGGGATTATTCTTTTTAGAGTACCTTCTAGGCTAAGGTAAGGTCTATTCTATGTCTATTTTACCAAACCTAAAACATGCTTTTGTAACGATCACAGTGTTGTATTTTACCGGACCTAAAACATGCTTCTGGTAACGATCGCAGTTTCGAGTTAAAACGACCCCCCCCCCCCCCCCCCCCCCCCTTGATGATTTTGTGAAGACACATATGTACATGGTATATACCTTTGATTTGGAAGTATTTGGAGTTTCAGGCAACCACCCCGAATGATCTGGGCATAATCCATATAACGCGTCATATCTCATGATTTATGAAAAAAGACTGGATTATTTTGGAAAGGGGCAATGTTTAGCATGGAATAGCGCACAAACTACAGTATGTAGAAATTAACTGGTTAGTCAGTGTTGCACTATGAACAATGCCTGTCAAATGAGCCATACTATTGTCTCCATAGCTATAATACAGAACACACGATGGGTCCGCAAACATCGCTACAATGGGCAACAACGCTTGCGCCAGCCAGTACAGATGGGGAAACAGTGTGGCGGTCAATGAGTTAAAGCATCAGTATGTAGCACGACTTTAAAGCATCAGTATGTAGGACGACTTTAAAACATCAGTATGTAGGACGACTTTAAAGCATCAGTCTGTATGACGACTTTAAAGCATCAGTATGTAGGATGACTTCATAGCTTCGTATGTAGGACGACTTTAAAGCAGATGTGTATTTCAGTATGTGGCGTAAAACTGTGGAGTTCTCTACAGAAGGATTTAAAGAGTTGTACAAATATCTTTCAGTTAAAGAAAATGTATAAAGAAAGAACATTTAGACTTTATGACTATTTTCTTTTTGTATTGCTTGTTAAATATGTGTTTTATTGACAGACCATCTATTTCTATTGTTTATTTATTGTTTTGAGTAAGGGGCAGGCACAATACGATTTTCTTCTCCCTGCTGCTTTTCACTCATGGACTGTGCATTACCATGAATAGATTTTTTTTAAATGTAATTCAATTAAATTAGATTTAGTATTCTTTGCGGTTGCAAACTAGATACCAATTTCCTCTCTCTGCGTTCAGTAGAAAGCTATCCGGCTGCAAGATAGCCTAGCTTAGCACAAATTAATGGACCAGCTAGCCTAGCTGTTGGCCAAAAACACTTCTCCCTGAGTCTTAAGCTACAGTAGGCTAGTGGTCCGTATCCACTTCCATTAATTTGTGCTATGCTAGCTACCAGCTTTCTATTAAACACAGAGAGAGGAAATTGGTATCTATCATCCTGTCTGAGAGAAGATGGTAAGCAACGTCTTGCTGTCCACATACTGAAGTAGCTCACGCTCCAACAATAACTCAACATACTGTCTCCTACTGTCTCACTCTCACCATACTGCCTCCTACTGTCTCACTCTCAACATACTGTCTCCTACTGTCTCCTACTGTCTCACTCTCACCATACTGTCTCCTACTGTCTAACTCTCACCATACTGTCTCCTACTGTCTCCTACTGTCTAACTCTCACCATACTGCCTCCTACTGTCTCACTCTCAACATACTGTCTCCTACTGTCTCCTACTGTCTCACTCTCACCATACTGTCTCCTACTGTCTCACTCTCACCATACTGTCTCCTACTGTCTCACTCTCAACATACTGTCTCCTACTGTCTCACTCTCACCATACTGTCTCCTACTGTCTCACTCTCACCATACTGTCTCCTACTGTCTCACTCTCAACATACTGTCTCCTACTGTCTCACTCTCACCATACTGTATCCTACTGTCTCACTCTCACCATACTGTATCCTACTGTCTCACTCTCAACATACTGTATCCTACTGTCTCACTCACAACATACTGTATCCTACTGTCTCACTCTCACCATACTGTCTCCTACTGTCTCACTCTCACCATACTGTCTCATACTGTCTCACTCTCACCATACTGTCTCCTACTGTCTCACTCTCACCATACTGTCTCATACTGTCTCACTCTCAACATACTGTATCCTACTGTCTCACGCTCACCATAATGTCTCCTACTGTCTCACTCTCAACATACTGTCTCCTACTGTCTCACTCTCACCATAATGTCTCCTACTGTCTCACTCTCAACATACTGTCTCCTACTGTCTCACTCTCACCATAATGTCTCCTACTGTCTCACTCTCACCATACTGTCTCCTACTGTCTCACTCTCAACATAATGTATCCTACTGTCTCACTCTCACCATACTGTCTCCTACTGTCTCACTCTCACCATACTGTCTCCTACTGTCTCACTCGCAACATACTGTATCCTACTGTCTCACTCTCAACATACTGGCTCCTACTGTCTCACTCTCACCATACTGTCTCCTACTGTCTCACTCTCACCATAATGTCTCCTACTGTCTCACTCTCACCATACTGTCTCCTACTGTCTCACTCTCACCATACTGTCTCCTACTGTCTCACTCTCACCATAATGTCTCCTACTGTCTCACTCTCACCATACTATATCCTACTGTCTCACTCTCACCATACTGTATCCTACTGTCTCACTCTCAACATACTGTCTCCTACTGTCTCACTCTCACCATAATGTCTCCTACTGTCTCACTCTCACCATAATGCTGCCTACTGTCTCACTCTCAACATACTGTCTCCTACTGTCTCACTCTCACCATAATGTCTCCTACTGTCTCACTCTCACCATACTGTCTCCTACTGTCTCACTCTCAACATACTGTCTCCTACTGTCTCACTCTCACCATACTGTCTCCTACTGTCTCCTACTGTCTCACTCTCACCATACTGTCTCCTACTGTCTCCTACTGTCTCACTCTCACCATAATGTCTCCTACTGTCTCACTCTCACCATACTGTCTCCTACTGTCTCACTCTCACCATACTGTCTCCTACTGTCTCCTACTGTCTCACTCTCAACATACTGTCTCATACTGTCTCACTCTCAACATACTGTCTCCTACTGTCTCACTCTCAACATACTGTCTCCTACTGTCTCCTACTGTCTCACTCTCACCATACTGTCTCCTACTGTCTCCTACTGTCTCACTCTCAACACACTGTCTCCTACTGTCTCACTCTCAACATACTGTCTCCTACTGTCTCACTCTCACCATACTGTCTCCTACTGTCTCACTCTCAACATTCTGTATCCTACTGTCTCACTCTCACCATACTGTCTCCTACTGTCTCACTCTCAACATACTGTATCCTACTGTCTCACTCTCAACATACTGTATCATACTGTCTCACTCTCAACATACTGTCTCCTACTGTCTCACTCTCACCATACTGTCTCACTCTCAACATACTGTCTCACTCTCAACATACTGTCTCACTCTCAACATACTGTCTCCTACTGTCTCACTCTCACCATACTGTCTCACTCTCACCATACTGTCTCACTCTCAACATACTGTCTCACTCTCAACATACTGTCTCCTACTGTCTCACTCTCACCATACTGTCTCACTCTCACCATACTGTCTCACTCTCACAATACTGTCTCACTCTCAACATACTGTCTCCTACTGTCTCACTCTCACCATACTGTCTCCTACTGTCTCACTCTCACCATACTGTTTCACTCTCAACATACTGTCTCACTCTCAACATACTGTCTCACTCTCAACATACTGTCTCCTACTGTCTCACTCTCACCATACTGTCTCACTCTCACCATACTGTCTCACTCTCAACATACTGTCTCACTCTCAACATACTGTCTCCTACTGTCTCACTCTCACCATACTGTCTCACTCTCACCATACTGTCTCACTCTCACCATACTGTCTCACTCTCAACATACTGTCTCCTACTGTCTCACTCTCACCATACTATCTCCTACTGTCTCCTACTGTGTCGATTCTTTGTGCTAGGGGTGCACCGATATGCAAATTTGCCGCCGATACCGATTGTTCAACTAACACAATCGGCCGATACCGATACCGATATTTGTGGCCCAAAAAAATTTAATTTTTTTTTTTATATTTTCTTTTTAATATTTTATTTTTAATTTTTTTAACTACTGTATATGTGCACGCGCACCCTTTTGGTGGTGCGTGACATGAAAAGGCTAATGGCGGTGCTATGGTGTTATTTTACTAATAAATATAATCTGTTTCTGAGCGTAATTCTCATTTTTGCTCTTTCGTGTGGTGAAGTATTTTATTTGTTGAAATTTGAGTAAAATGACTGGAGTTACCAACATTTTCGTTAATAACTGCTGCTTATTGTTGATATAGCTGGTTAATTGTTGTGTGCTCGCTAAGGCGAGGATAATGTTTACTTGTATTGTATGACTCATGAGCATTATAAAATAAAACACATGGCATGGTGAATACAGGTGCAGCTCAATAAATTAGAATATCGTGGAAAAGTCAGTATATTTCACTGTATTATTGATGCAGTCATTTGTGCACTGCAAAAGGAGCCCTAACCAAGTGTACTGAGTGAACATACATGAACATACTTAGTTTTCAGAAGGCCGACATTTCTATAGTATATACAAAAGAAAAATACATCTATTTTATTTTTAATTTTTTTATTGATGATACAGATTTTGGGCTTTCATGAGCTGTAAGACATAATCATCCAAATTCAAACAAATGAAGGCTAGTTGAAATATTTCACTTTGTGTAATGAATCTAATCTACGAGAGTTTCGCTTTTTGAATTTAAATACTGAAATAAAATAACTTTTCCACGATATTCTAATTTATTGAGCTGCACCTGTAAATCCATAAACATATTTCTTGATGTTTCCTTTTTTGTAAGTAAGTAAAGAGGCCTATGTTCATATCGGTGAGCACAATTTGTAACACAAGACGTGTAGTAATATTTTATTTATTAATTTTATTATTATTATTATTTAATTTGTTGCCATGCCTAAAATAATAGCAGAATTCAGTGTTTCTCGTCAGGCGCAAAAAGGAACATCATCTCAGCTGTGAGTGTGCGCACGCTTCTCAAGGCCGCAAAAAGGAACTTTAAGGAAGTAAAGAACATAATCTTTTGTCAGAAAAATCAAGGCAGCTCTCTGAATGTAACGTTATTTATATTTCAACGAAAGAAAAGCGGGGGTGTCTGAAATATCGACGGTACCGTGCTGTTTTTCTTGTACACAAAACAAATACGAAGACAATGTCGGCTGTATGGGCTCATTTCACGGTGTCAGAAAAAGAAAACGGACGCTATGCTATTTGCAACAAATGCTCCGTTGGTGTTTCAAGGGGAGGCACCTCAACCAGGGATTTTAATACATCAAATCTGAAGGTGATGGAGTTTATCGCACTAGATGACCAACCCTTCTCCGTTGTGGAAGACGTGGGGTTTCGGAGGCTGGTGGAGTACATTGAGCCCCGGTACACACTGCCAAGTCAGCGTTATTTCGCTGACGTCTGTCTACCCGACATCTACAATGTTGTGGCCACACACATTCACGAGCTACTGGCCCTTGATGTGCACGCCATTAGCTTCACAACTGATATATGGAGTTCCGATGTCAGTCCCATGAGCATGCTTAGCCTCACCGCCCAATGGGTAGACAAAGACTTCAAATTGATCAAAGTGGTGTTGCATTCGCAGGAGTTTACAGGGTCCCACACAGCAACAGCAATCTCTGCAGCATTCGATAAGATGTTTGCCACGTGGAAAATCGACAAATCACAGGTGCATGTTGTCGTGAGAGATAATGCCAAGAATATGTCTAAAGCGATGAAGGACAGTGGACTCACCAGTTTTGGGTGCATGGCACATACTCTCCAGCTGGCAGTCCACGAGGCGGTACTGAGTCAGAGGAGCATCGCGGATGTGGTCGCAATAGGCAGAAAAATAGTCGGTCACTTTAAGCATTCCCCACTCGCGTACTCACGCCTACATGCCCTGCAGAAGACAGGCCAGTTGGGTCCAATAAAACGGCTCCAGCAAGATGTTTTATATGCTGCAAAGCCTTCTAGAACAGAAGCGCACACTCGCTGCATATTCTGCAGATTATGACCTCCCCGCAACTATCAATGCGCACCAGTGGGGATTGGTTGAAAACGTCCTCACACTTCTCTCTCCGTTTGAACAACTGACAAGAGAAATTAGGGCATCTGAGGCGTCGGCTGCTGACGTTATTCCATCCGTAAGGGCCCTGAGACGCCTTCTGAGCAAGGATGTTGTGTGAGGTTTTGTCCATTGCTCACCTACTCGTTCTGTTCCTTTAAGCCTACTCGCTCTGTTCCTTTAAGCCTACTCGCTCTGTTCCTTTATTTTTCTGTTATCAATTGCATTCTCCTCACCTCACTAGCCCCCACCCTCGCGTTCGTTTGCTCTTCAGCAACCACACCCTTGGACTACCTGTCATTATGTGTTTGATTGGTCTGGTGCCGAACACACACTTTTAGTTCGATTATCAATTACCTCCCGCACCTGATGTGTATTCTAATTAGCACCCCTGTGGGCTTTAAGTACCTGGCTCTTCCCCTCTGTCCCTTGTCGGGTCGTGCCGTATCATTCCGTATCATATTCTCTATCACCAAGACTCCTTCGGGAGGTCCTCTGTCTGTTTATGCTGTTTTCATCTCCGGCGTTAGATGCGCTCCAGCCTTCGCCTCCTGTCGCCGTTGCCTGAGGGAGACACTGGACTGCGCTCTCTAGACTTCCACGGGAGGTTCCCAGTGTTCCACTTCAGACCTCCGCGCAGCAGACGTCCAGACGCGCATCGCTTCCTAATACTCTACGGGAGGATGCGTCTCTCCGAGCCGACGCGCTCTTCCGCGCAGACGCGCTCTTCACTCCAGGCGCGCATCCAGACCTCCGCGCAGCAGACGCGCTCTTCACTCCAGACGCGCATCGCTTCCTAATACTCTACGGGAGGATGCGTCTCTCCGAGCCGGCGCGCTCTTCCGCGCAGACGCGCTCTTCACTCCTGACGCGCATTCAGACGCACTCCAGATGCGTCCTCCGTACCGGCGCGTACTCCAAGCAGACGCGCACCACTCAGACCTCCGCGCCAGATGCGCCCTCCGTACCGGCGCGTACTCCAAGCAGTCGCGCACCACTCAGACCTCCGCTTGGACAACCCGTTTCCCGTGGCGACGCGCTCGCCCTGTTTATCCTGCTCTCTTTACGCACAGCGCCTGGGTGAGTTTTTTATGACTGTCTTTGATCCTATTCGTTTTTCGTGTGTTTAAGGACACTGAAGATATCCTGCTTTTTGTCAGACTGTCACTCACCCAGCGTCAGCTTTTTGGATAGTTCATTGGGATAATCTTTGGCCTTAACATCGCTCACTGTGTGTATACACACCGAAGATATTATTCACTTGGTTTTGTATTTTGGGACTTCGCTCACAGTGTTTATATACACCGAAGATTCTGTCACTTGGATTACTCTGTTTTGGGACAAGTCACCTCTCCTGTCACCTGCTCTGTTCCCAACTGAACTCTGAGCTAACCCTCTCCCTCTCTCCCTCTCGGTCCCGTTTACCACCCTCGGAGATCTGCCGAGAGAGATCTGCAGAGCGGTTCTGACGTCCACCGTCTGCTTCCTCAGACGAACCATCCCGGGAGAAGCTGCGGAGCAGCAACATTCATTAATGCTTGTGTTCCAAGGCCTTACCCTGTTTTCTCTGTCCCAGTATGCAGCTCCAGCCCTCGCCCTGTTCCAAGGCCTTACCCTGTTTTTCTCTAGTCCTCCTAGTCCTCCCTGTCTAGTCCTTCCAGTCCTCCCTCTCCCCAGCCCGCCTCCGCGGGCCTCTGTCCCTGTTTCCCCACTCTAGTCCTCCTAGTCCTCCCTGTCCCTAGCCCGCCTCCGCGGGCCTCTGTCCCTTTCTCCCCTCTCTAGTCCTCCTAGTTCCTCCCTGTCCAGTCCTCCTAGTCCTCCCTTTTCCTGCCTTGTCCCTTGCCCCGGCCCTGTTTCCGTTAGCCTTCCCTTTGCCTTCCCCTTAGCCAGCTCGCCTCTTAAAGGCACTGTACCTTTCCCATTCTTGTTATCCAGTATTTTGTGTTCTCCCTTAAAGGGACAGTGCCGTTTTCTGTTTGATTCAATAAATGCCCCGTTCTTGGCTTACTCTCATACCTGTCTTGTGTTGTGCGATTGGGGTCGGTTACAAACCATAACATGTTGACACAGACCATGGTGTCAAAACCACAAAGACCACACTGCTAGAGGCTATAAATAAACGCTTCGATCAAATAGAGTTTGACCCCATCTACACTATTGCAACCGTACTGGATCCTAGATATAAGGGCCGCTACTTTGATGGGGATGCAAAACGACGTGTATTAGTACAGGGGTTCCCAAACTTTTCAGGCCAGGGCCCAGAAAATAAGGCGTCAGAGAGCCGCGGCCCAATGGACATCGTCCGGCTTTTTTTTTTTTTTTTTTTTTGCCATGTGACCGATTTTTTAAGCCAAATATCACTTCAATCCTTTTAAGTTAGTTCAAGTTAGTTATTCATTTATATGTGCTATTTATGAGAGGGCTAACTTGTTGCAAAATAATAATGATAATAATAATAGCCTCATTAAAATACTATTGTTGCTTCGGTTGTTTTCAGCGTTTTATGTGCATAATCTGTTATTTAGTTTGAAATGTTCGTTGAAATAAGTAGATTTTTCGTTTTTGTTTATTTATTAAGTTAATATAAAACCATATAGTCACATTTTAGAATACAATACAATATAATTTTTTAATACAACTAGAAACACTGTCCTGGCCTGCTTCTAAGTTCAGTAGCCTGACAAAAAAATAAAAATAAAAAATTTAAATCATCTCGCGGCCCACCCGTGGCTGCTCGCGGCCCACCTTTGGGTCGCGACCCCGACTTTGGGAACCACTGTATTAGTAGACCTAATTCATGCAATGCCTGGTGATGACGAATCGCATAATGCAGAGGCAGCTGGTGGCCCACAGCAGAAAAGGGCACGGACGGACGAGGCACGGTCCACTCTGCACGACATGTTCGATGAGATTTTGGAGGAGAGTGGGCCAGAAAGGCCACGCTCAAGCGCATCGCAGCAACTGGATGGGTATCTTGCAGAGGTCTCCATTCCCAGAAATGAGAGTGCACTTGAATATTGGGGCAATAATCACGGCCGTTTCCCTGTACTGGCACAGATGGCACGCAGATACCTATCTGCCCCATGCACCAGCGTGGACAGCGAGCGGCTGTTCACTGCTGCGTCTCATGTTATAGATGAGAAGAGAAACAGACTGAGCTGCGACAAAGCAGAGATGCTTCTATTTATAAAGAAAAACATGCCGCTTTTTCTTAAGAATCGGAAGTAGGCTAAAACAACGTGTGAAGCCGCTCTAAACATCTCTCACTTTAATGTTCCTTTTACAATGTGACGTGTTCTATTCATTTCTCAGTTATTGAATACACGTGTATTCTACAACCTTTTTTTCTTTGTTACAATGTTAAATATATTGGCTATATATTTATATATCTGTGCTGTGCTTGATTGAGAAGTTTGTTACCGAATATAATGTTCGAATCAGCACTAGGCCTGTTGCGTTATTGAGCGCTGATTCTCGCGTTACAGAGAATATTCATTCTGGAATGCCATATATATATTTCTTGATGTTTCCTTTCCTTTTTTAAGTAAGTAAAGAGGCCAGTAAGAAAAGAGGCATATGTTACATTGGTGTAACACAAAAAGAGACGTGTATTATTATTTATTTAATATTTTATTTATTCATTTTATTATTATTTTATTTGTTGACATGCCTAAAAGTCAAGCATAGGGCTAAAACGTTTTCTTAAAAACAATAATATATTGTTTTGTTATATGAAAGAATGTTATAATAAAAGGAAAGCTTTTCTATACATGATTTGTCTGATTGATTGAAAACTTTATTAACAGATTGCAGAATGGGTACAATACAGTACAGCTTAATACAACTGCTAAGACTATAAGACTGGAGGATGAAGACCAGCCAAATACTTTCAGCTTGTTTACATAAGGGTCCTCCATTTTCAATTCATCAAAACATTTAGAGCAGCGGTTCCCAAACTTTTTTTTTAATATACTCACTGGCTTTCGCCATTGATCTGCTTGCGAGAGGTAAACAAACGTACGTTAGCTGCCCGCCGACCAGCGCTCCACAGAATGACCAAACGAGAGACAATGATTTTACTGCAACAAATGTTATAATAAAACAAAGCCTTTCTATACATTTGTCTGATTGAAAACTTTATTAACAGATTGCAGAATGGGTAGTTTGGTACGGAATGAGCAACGGAATGGAACTGAGCTATGAACGGACTCGGAGTAATGCCTTGCTGCTATGGGTAATAATAATATGCTGATGTTATTGTCCGTGTAACACTAACTATATAACGTTAATGCCACAAAACGAATGCCTTGTTAATCATAAGTAGTAATTTTGATGCAGTAGCTTGTGTGCGTGTGTGGGGGACGGCGGGCGTTGTGCAGGTAGGTCGCGAGTGAACTTTTTGCCTTTTGACGCTACACAAATTGATGGTTATTTATCGGCGACTGCTATCGGCACATTTGAGCTTATCGGCCGATAGGCCGATAGCAGTCAACAAGGCACTTATCGGCCGATACCGATACCCGACCGATATATCGGTGCACCCCTACTTAGTGCGATATCCAAAGTCATAGAAAGGATCATTAATGATCAAATAAACGAATACCTCTCTACAAACAACCTGTTATACGAGCTCCAGTCTGGATTTAGAACATCATATTCCACAGACACATGTTTATTATATCTGACAGACCAAATTAGAACAAAGGTGGACAAAGGTCAATTCTGTGGGATGGTTTTAATAGACTTACAAAAAGCCTTCGACACTGTTAACCACAACATACTTTTATATAAACTGAAGGCTATGGGTTTTAACTGTTACGAACGGGGTAAGTGACTTCCAAGTTGTCGAAGAAGAACGAGACAGAGATAGGTTTACTCTTCCAAAACAGGTGTACTGTTTATTACCAGGATAAGAGTATACAAGTACTGTGATAAAGACTTTAGGTCAGTGCTTGTTCCATCTGTAATCTTGTCCGTAGTTTAGGTGAAGCTCTAGCAAATGACAAAGATAGAGCAAACGTTAAATAGGCACATACCACACATTCCACGCTGTCAATGAGTGACAGCAGTCTGACAACCAATGACAGCACCCAGGTGTGACAGACAATTAGTGATGACAGCAAATCAGTGGTGACATACAAGGTGAACCCATAACAACAGGTAGACAGTAGGATACTATCCTAAGGAGGATAGGCTCCCGAACGTTACATTTAACAGTATATCCTTAAGGTGGATGGAGTCTTATCTGAGAGGCAGGAAACAAGTAGTGGAAATTAATGGGACCATATCCTCCTCACTTCAACAGACGTGCAGGGGTGCCGCAAGGAAGTATTTTAGGACCACTTTTATTTCTTTTATATGTCAATGACATGAAAACTGCATGTGATTGTAAACTGTTTTTATTTGTGGACGATGCTGCACTCATGGTCTCCCATCAGGACAAAAGAGAAGTAGAGAGGTTGTGGTATATTTCTGTATCAAAAATGTAATTCACACAAGCATTTTCAGCTACAGGTCGGAATTCTATTGGTAAGGAGGTATAGTCATTTAGTTGAATGAACTAAAATCTAAAAGGTGTCTCTCTGGTAACGATAGAATTTACCAGAGGGCACACACTGTAAATACAACAGGACTCGGGTCTGCAAGACACAGGAGACCAGAGACTGTATTTAAATCTATAGGAGCTTGGGTCCAATCTAGCCTACTAAAAGTTAACATTTCAATAGATGGCTTTGTTTACTTTAAGCAGGATCTGGAAAGGGCTTGCTAGGTAAACAGTAAAAACAGTATAGTCTAATGATTAAATCTTCTCCCCCGCTCTTTTTAACAGTCAAAGCAATAGAAACTCTTGGGGCCTTTTGGTTAGGGGAACAATAGGACTGTCACAGACACCTAACAGTAGAATGGTAACTTCCCCCAACTACAGATAACACATTCTTTGGAGAGCATTTGCTACCTCACTTCAAAGAGTGTCCTGTTTCTGCAGGCACCTAGTAAATGCCTGTAAAAAGAGGCTCCTCCTGTCTTGCTAGGCAGATGAAAACAGCTTTGGTTTAAAATGTAGTTTTAATGTAATTAGACATTTATACTGTACAGGAAAATAACAGTAAAATACAGACCTTTTAATTTCAGTCAGTTTAAAACAACGTAGGCCGTTTTTAGACCCATTAAAGGATAAGTTAGATAATAAAACCTAGTTTGGATTAAAGAAAAACGTTGCAAGTAGACTTAAAATACTAAGAGAATAGTAAAATAACCTTTTACTTGAAATATAGAAAGATAGATTCCTTTGTTCTTGTTAAAAACCAACAAATAGGGCTAAATTCACTGTTTAAATGTAGTCATAACTAATCTCTAATCCTTTAGTTAGTAAAATCAAATACTGTATACTTTAAAACGCTAAAACTCCAGAAACAGTATTTTGTCCTTAAAAATAGAGGGACTGCCTCTTTAAGAAGCAAGATGGCTGCCGACCCTAATTCAAAATGGCCGCTATGAGCTTTAGCCAATCAGGACGTAGAGCCCGCCCTCTGACGAATCAGGTCGTCGTTCGCTCAGAGGCGGGATTTATCCTTTAAGAAGAGGATGCACAAGGGCAGACAAGAAGAAGCTCTTGAAAACATTGTATGCACAGAAAAACGGAGGAAGGACCTGCCTGAAGCTGAGGACGAGAACAAGAATTCCTTTGTTGCCCTGACAGCAAAGAAACAAACAACCTACGCCATTGAAGATTATTACTCTTAAACTACTTTGTTTTAGTCTGATATTAATGACAAGCGGCATAGTGCTTTGTTACATTAATATCATTGCACATTCATTGACTGAACCAGACGATTCTTGTTCACTTTTGGACTTTGAATAAACCAGATCTGG
Organism: Notolepis coatsorum; assembly: GCF_963971535.1. Classification (NCBI taxonomy): domain Eukaryota; kingdom Metazoa; phylum Chordata; class Actinopteri; order Aulopiformes; family Paralepididae; genus Notolepis; species Notolepis coatsorum. The sequence continues at coordinate 40,918,757 of NC_140173.1, read as the reverse complement.
GAAATAACCAAACTCTCATTTGATTTATTTCCTCCGCCGTGCAACAACAGTGTAATTTGTAACAGACTTAGGGCTATAGAACACAACGCAATAGAGTAGATTATATGATCAGGAAGCTCTATTTCTGATACGATAAGGTCACTCAGTCTAGAGCTTGTCAAGATCAGTCATTGGCTGGTCGAAAACAGGTTATCCCTACACCTGGGTAAAACCGAAGCTATCCTTTTTGGCTCGGCCATACGACTTAAGAGGTCTCCTGATTCAAGGTAGTGGTAGGAGATATCGAGGTAACAGCAAAGGAGGAAGTCACATACTTAGGATGTATTTTGGACAACACCTTATCAGGGGTGAGCATGGCACAAAAGGTGGTCACAAAGATCAATCAGAGAATAAAATATCTCGGTAGAGTGTCCACCTATATTAACAGGTCAGCAATGGAAGTCCTGGCACTGATCCAATGTCATTATGACTATGCATGCTCCTCCTGGTACACTGGCATCACAGTAGCACTGAAAGGTAGGCTACAGACAGCTCAGAACAAATTAGTTAGAATGATTTTAAAACTCCATCCCAGGACTGACCTTACACAGACACATTTTAACAGCCTCAAATGGCTCAGGGTTGAGGAGAGGGTCTCTCAAATAAAACTCAACATGACACACAGGATACTCTGGAATACTGTCCCTCAGTACCTCAGTGGATATTTTAACATGGTAAGGGATGTACACGGACACACCACCAGGGGAGCCCTACAGACATCGTCCCAGTGAGATGCAATAGAAAAATAGGCCAAAACTCATTCCTATATTCAGCAGCAGCCCATAAGCCCCTTCTCCACTTTTAAATTAGCTATAAAGAGGTGGATCATAAGTAGCAGAAGCTGGGAGTAGTGAACAAAGGGTTTTTAATATGTGTTATTGCTTTTTTATTCTTTTATTGTCTATAAAATTGAATATTATTGTATGTATTTTTTGGTTTTTATACCACACATCCTGACATACAGACACTACAAACACCCACGTCCACACACCAGTACATAAATCCACTGACACCTATGATGAAGGACCACAATGGAAACAAGCCTATGGCTTTATTGTGTTTATTGGAATCCTATTGGTAAAATATTGTGATCAAATGTGTGATTTTCCATTCTAAATCAATAAACTATTCAATCAATCAATACTGTCTCACTCTCAACATACTGTCTCCTACTGTCTCCTACTGTCTCACGCTCACCATACTGTCTCACTCTCAACATACTGTATCATACTGTCTCACTCTCAACATACTGTCTCTTACTGTCTCACTCTCACCATACTGTCTCCTACTGTCTCATTCTCACCATACTGTCTCCTACTGTCTCACTCTCACCATACTGTCTCCTACTGTCTCCTACTGTCTCACTCTCAACATACTGTCTCCTACTGTCTCACTCTCACCATACTGTATCATACTGTCTCACTCTCACCATACTGTCTCATACTGTCTCACTCTCAACATACTGTCTCCTACTGTCTCACTCTCACCATACTGTATCATACTGTCTCACTCTCACCATACTGTCTCACTCTCACCATACTGTCTCCTACTGTCTCACTCTCAACATACTGTATCCTACTGTCTCCTACTGTCTCACTCTCACCATACTACCTCATACTGTCTCACTCTCACCATACTGTCTCCTACTGTCTCACTCTCACCATACTGTCACACTCTCACCATACTGTCTCCTACTGTCTCACTCTCACCATAATGCCTCCTACTGTCTCACTCTCACCATACTGTCTCCTATTGTCTCACTCTCACCATACTGTCTCACTATCACCATACTGTATCCTACTGTCTCACTCTCACCATACTGCATCATACTGTCTCACTCTCACCATACTGTCTCATACTGTCTCACTCTCAACATACTGTCTCCTACTGTCTCACTCTCACCATACTGTCTCCTACTGTCTCCTACTGTCTCACTCTCACCATACTGCCCCATACTGTCTCACTCTCACCATACTGTCTCCTACTGTCTCACTCTCACCATACTGTCTCACTCTCACCATACTGTCTCACTCTCACCATACTGTCTCACTCTCAACATACTGTATCATACTGTCTCACTCTCAACATACTGTCTCTTACTGTCTCACTCTCACCATACTGTCTCCTACTGTCTCATTATCACCATACTGTCTCTTACTGTCTCACTCTCACCATACTGTCTCCTACTGTCTCACTCTCAACATACTGTCTCATACTGTCTCACTCTCACCATACTGTATCATACTGTCTCACTCTCACCATATTGTCTCCTACTGTCTCACTCTCAACATACTGTATCCTACTGTCTCACTCTCACCATACTGTATCATACTGTCTCACTCTCACCATACTGTATCATACTGTCTCACTCTCACCATAATGTCTCCTACTGTCTCACTCTCAGCATACTGTCTCCTACTGTCTCACTCTCACCATACTGTATCATACTGTCTCACTCTCAACATACTGTATCCTACTGTCTCACTATCACCATACTGTCTCCTACTGTCTCACTCTCACCATAATGTCTCCTACTGTCTCCTACTGTCTCACTCTCAACATACTGTCTCCTACTGTCTCACTCTCACCATACTGTCTCCTACTGTCTTACTCTCAACATACTGTCTCCTACTGTCTCACTCTCAACATACTGTCTCCTACTGTCTCACTCTCACCATACTGTCTCACTCTCACCATACTGTCTCCTACTGTCTCACTCTCAACATACTGTCTCCTACTGTCTCCTACTGTCTCACTCTCACCATACTGCCTCATACTGTCTCACTCTCACCATACTGTCTCCTACTGTCTCACTCTCACCATACTGTCTCACTCTCACCATACTGTCTCCTACTGTCTCACTCTCACCATAATGCCTCCTACTGTCTCACTCTCACCATACTGTCTCGTATTGTCTCACTCTCACCATACTGTCTCACTATCACCATACTGTATCCTACTGTCTCACTCTCACCATACTGTATCATACTGTCTCACTCTCACCATACTGTCTCATACTGTCTCACTCTCACCATACTGTCTCCTACTGTCTCACTCTCAACATACTGTCTCCTACTGTCTCCTACTGTCTCCTACTGTCTCACTCTCACCATACTGCCTCATACTGTCTCACTCTCACCATACTGTCTCCTACTGTCTCACTCTCACCATACTGTCTCACTCTCACCATACTGTCTCACTCTCACCATACTGTCTCCTACTGTCTCACTCTCAACATACTGTCTCCTACTGTCTCCTACTGTCTCCTACTGTCTCACTCTCACCATACTGCCTCATACTGTCTCACTCTCACCATACTGTCTCCTACTGTCTCACTCTCACCATACTGTCTCACTCTCACCATACTGTCTCACTCTCACCATACTGTCTCCTACTGTCTCACTCTCACTATACTGTCTCACTCTCACCATACTGTATCCTACTGTCTCACTCTCACCATACTGCCTCCTACTGTCTCACTCTCACCATACTGCATTCTACTGTCTCACTCTCACCATACTGTCTCACTCTCACCATACTGCCTCCTACTGTCTCACTCTCACCATACTGTCTCCTACTGTCTCACTCTCACCATACTGTCTCCTACTGTCTCACTCTCAACATACTGCCTCCTACTGTCTCACTCTCACCATACTGTCTCCTACTGTCTCACTCTCAACATACTGTCTCCTACTGTCTCACTCTCAACATACTGTCTCCTACTGTCTCACTCTCAACATACTGTCTACTACTGTCTCACTCTCAACATACTGCCTCCTACTGTCTCCTACTGTCTCACTCTCAACATACTGCCTCCTACTGTCTCACTCTCACCATACTGTCTCCTACTGTCTCACTCTCAACATACTGTCTCCTACTGTCTCACTCTCAACATACTGTCTCCTACTGTCTCCTACTGTCTCCCTCTCACCATAATGTCTCCACCTATTATCTCTCTCTCTCTCTTTTTCTATCAATCTCTCTCTCTCTCTCTCTCAGGTGGGGTTGTCTTTTCAGAGGGATACTTTATCACATGTCATCTTCTTAAACATACCCTCGCTCTATTTCCCCTCTTCATCTATTGCTCTCTCTTTGTATAGCTTCATTAGGAGAGGATCATATATCAAACAATATCATTTTGTGATATTAAGTCAATATAAAACTGGGAACCTTCCGCACCCTACTGCCTGTGTCTGTTTTAATGGACCTGCCTTTTGCCTCTTTGTCATCCTAAGACAGCCAAGAGAACAGCTGTAAAATGGAGTGATATTTCATTCTAATCACTCGTGAAATGAGTTGGAAATGTGAAAATCACTTGAGCTGAAAATGTTCTCAGTCATCAGTCAGGGTCATTTATTCAAATTCTACCGAAGTAAAACTATTGTAGCATTTGACATTAAATGTTTCAAAGTATTAAAAAACGTTTCTTGAAAGATGCTCTAATTAGAAACTGTTGAGAGGAATGATGTGAGTAAAAAGTTGACTAGTACTGAACCCAGACTCTATTTAAACATCATGTTGACTAGTACTGAACCCAGGCTCTATTTAAACATGATGTTGACTAGAACTGAACCCAGGCTCTATTTAAACATTATGATGTTGACTAGTACTGAACCCAGGCTCTATTTAAACATGATGTTGACTAGTACTGAACCCAGACTCTATTTAAACATTATGATGTTGACTAGTACTGAACCCAGGCTCTATTTAAACATGATGTTGATTAGTACTGAACCCAGGCTCTATTTAAACATGATGTTGACTAGAACTGAACCCAGGCTCTATTTAGAATAGAATAGAAATAGAATAGAAATACTTTTATTATCCCGTGGGAAATTTGACACTGCAAATCGCTCAACATTTAAACATTTAGACAGAACAGGTCACAAATTAGAATAATAAAACGAATCAAATCAAGTTGCCTAGGATAAGAGTAGAGTAAAATAGAATAAAAATGGAATAAAATATACAGTAAATAAATACAGTAAATATATACTGAGGTCTACAGTAGGTGTAATATTGCACAGTGCTGTTTCAAACTAAGTCCATGAAGATGGTAACTGCCACTCTGTGCTCAGTGATGCAGTGAGGCACAGTGATGCATTGTGATAACATTATGATGTTAACTAGTACTGAACCCAGGCTCTATTTAAACATTATAATGTTAACTAGTACTGAACCCAGACTCTATTTAAACATTATGTTGACTAGTACTGAACCTAGGCTCTATTTAACCTGATAAGCTGTAAGCCGTATTTCGCCTAAAGGTACATGCCTAAGTAAATGGAAGATTGCTCCACTTCTGCAAGGTCAATTTGCATGTTCTTGGTATCTAGGAACAGGGCCGCCTCAGGGGGTGTGCGAGCAGTGCGGTCGCACAGGGCCTCGCGGGGAGGGTGGCCTCGCGAGAAGAAAAAAATAAAAAATAAAAAAAACTTTATTATTATTCTTTTTTTTTATTGTTATTTTTTTATTAAAAAATAAAAAAATGTAATGTTAACAATCACTTTCCATCACAGACCTAAAATCTAGTTTTGCTTACATGCTTATATATTTCACATTAGACACGTTTGTAGAATGTGTCTGACTTGTTCCGGGCTCTGCGGCTCTGCAGATATACTATAGTGTATCTGCGGCTCTGCAGATACACTATTGGAGCTCTGCGGCTCTGGTTTCAACGAGGGGAGGGGTTACAGGTACGGCCGGGGTCTGACTATTCAGCGCTATCCACAGGAGCGCTGTGCAGCCTCGGAGCAGAAGAAATAACGCTGCGTGCCGTAAGCTTATTGTTGAATGTCGGCTATTGCGTATTGGCTAGACATCATAACACAGACTATACAGTATGTAGAAAGAAGGAATAAAACGCTGACAAACAGGATCCGTGTATCAAGGAAGCAACAATTTTATTTGTGAAGGTCGCTCTTAATATATACACACTCAGCTGGTGTTAATGAGTCCATCACTCAGCTGGTGTCAATGAGTCAATCATTCTCATGGATGACGGGAGAGCACACTCATGATTGTCAACACCCCCACTTGCTCTCTACTGACCTATCTAAACTGGAGAAGAAAAATTAAATAAAACAATTTAATATCAATCAGTAGCCTACACTTTTTGTAACACTTTTACATTCCATTAATCAAACGAAGGCCGTCATTGATATGGTTCCTCTCCTGAGTGAAACAAGAACATAAATCATTAGATTTCATTATTTACAAACAGTCAGTTTTTCACTGGCATTCTCTTATAACAATTTGAAATAAAACAAGAAAAACTAAAAATGTGACCGCTTGGTCACTACTCACACTGATGTGGTTTCTCTCCCAAACATAACTTTTGTGAACCTATTCAATTTGTCCTTAGTTACTGGTTTGGTAAATACATCAGCCACCATTTGATCTGTGGGACAGTATCGCAAACAGATCTGTCCATTTAGTACTGTAGATCTGACAAAATGGTACTTTATGTCTATGTGTTTGCATCTTTGTCTGCGGACTGGGTTCTTAGCTAATGCTATGGTTCCCTGATTGTCCTCATGGACAATGGGTGGTGCATACTTACATGTATCCATATGTGTCAGCAGTTGTACCAGGTGTAAACACTCTTGGGTGGTTGCAGCTAGTGCCATGTACTCTGCTTCACATGTGGACAATGCCACCGTCGGTTGCTTTCTGGTCTTCCATGAGACCAATGGACCAGTCTCATGTAGACTAACACAGTACCCTGTTGTGCTGCGTCGGTCTGTGACATCTGCCGCCCAGTCAGCATCACTGTAAGCCTGTATCCTCAAATCAGAATTACACTTCTTGTAACACAACATTTTATCACTGGTGACCTTTAAGAACCTCAATACATGCTTGACAGTAGCCCAATGTTACTCAGTTGGTTTGTTAAAATACTGAGACAGTTTACTCACTATGAAACACAGATCTGGCCTAGTACACATAGTAAGATAGATTAAACTACCGACCACCTCTCAGTACCGGGTGACATCAATCATTAGTCCTGCCCCTTCAGTGTAATTGAGTGCCGTGTTGATCTGGGTTTACAGTCCTGCATGTCAAATCTCTCTAGCATGTTCTTTACACACTGCTTCTGTGACACATTGTCACACATCCATCGCACTGTTCAAAGTCGATTCCTAGGAAGTGTGTCAATCTGCCCATATCCTTCATCTGAAATTTCTTCGTGAGCATCTCTTTTACAGCATTTATTGCATTCTCATTACTGGCAGCAAGAACCAAATCATCAACCCATATAATCATGATTACCTTCTCATGCTCAGTTTCTCTTGTATATACACAGTGATCAGCAGGGTTTTGCACAAATTCATTCACAATTAGATAGTCATGTAACATGTTGTTCCAATTCCGGCCAGACTGTTTTAGACCATACAGTGACTTCTCTAGTTTACACACCAATGTCTCTGTGCCAGATGTCTGTTCATAACCCTCTGGCTGTTCCATGTATATCTCATAATCTATCGGTGCATGTAGGTAGGCAGTTTTAACGTCCATCTGATTTAAAATCAAATTATCTTGTGCAGTTTTCTGCATCAACACTCTGACACTGGTCAGGTCGGCTGTGGGAGAAAAAGTCTCTCCATAGTCAACACACCTTTTCTGACTGTAGCCTTTAGCAACATATCGTGCCTTGTATTTATCTGAACCATCTGCATTTTTCTTGATAGCATACACCCATCGACCCCCCACTGCAACTTTGCCCTGTGGCAAGTTGGTCAAAGTAAATGTACCGTTCTCTCTCAGTGATTGCATTTCATCCTCCATGGCACTGACCCATTCCTTTGATTTGGGTGACTTCACTGCATCACTGAAAGTTAAAGGTATGTTACACAACATTTTGTAACAATAATCAACATTAACCTGTGTCTGGTCTTGACTTCCTACTTCATATACACTATCACCAAAATAATCTGGCTTCTTCCGGTCCCTGGAAGGATAGCGTGGAGACTCCTGTTTGACCTCCTGTTCCTCTTTAGCCTGATCCTGGCTGTTCTCTGGCCTGGTCACAGGAATCTGTCGTTTAGCAGTCTCTGGACTAGCATCCATTTGCTTGCTTGTGCTAGCCCTAAGTGGCCCACCAAAATCCTCATCATCTATGGATATCTCAGTCTGTGTCTGCTGCTCACCTACTGTTTTTGGCATAAATCTGACCAGTCTGTGCTTCCTCACCTTTCCACTGTCAAGGTAGAAAACCAGGTAAGCTGGGCTCTTCTTGTCATGCCCGACAAAGAAGCCCTTCTCACTCCTAGGGTCTAACTTTTTCTTGTGCTGTCTGTAGGCATAACACAGAGTTCCAAACTTCTGCATCCTAGACATATTAGGACGTTTCCCTGTCAGCAGCATGTAAGGTGTCTGTTTAGTGCGATTCTTAAAACATCTATTCCTTACTTGAGATGCAGTCTGTACTGCATAAGGCCATAATGCTTTTGGGAGCTTGCTCTCTAATAGCATGCATCTAGCCATGTCAAAAAGAGTCCTAAACTGGCGTTCTGCAGTACCATTCTGATGTGGTGAATATGGTGATGACGTCTCATGCCTTATACCATTTTTCCTCAGTAGCCCTTGGTACTCTTTACCAGTGTATTCTGTACCATTATCAGACCGGATGCGTCTGATCCTCCCATATGAGGCGGTGTCAGCTATGAACTGCTCTGTTGCTTGCACAGTATCACTCTTATGCCTAAGATGATAGATAAACACAGTACTTGAGTAGTCGTCAGTAAACGTAAGTGTAAATCTATGCCCATCTATGGACACTGGGTCAATAGGACTCGCTAGGTCTGTGTGCACCAACTCTAGAGCCTTTTTGGCTCTCACATCAGGCTTCCTGTTGAAGCTTTGTACAAACTTTCCCTGAGTGCACACTTCACAGTTCAGTTTAGACTTGTCAATTTTCCCCTTAATAGTCATGCCATCAACAATATTCTGGAGTTTCTCAACATTATGCTATTATGCTCATGGATGTGAAATTCAGTACCGTCTCTGTGCTGTAGGACGTCTTCTCCTTGTCTGAAGATCACAGTGGCTCCAGTGTCAGTGGTGGCTGCTCTCACAGAGAAGATGTCCTGCGGGAATGAGGGGATGTACAGCGTGTTGTAGTCAGTCGCCTCCCTCTGCTGTCCATCAAGCACACATCCGCGTCCCCTCTGCGCTCTGTGACCCCGTTGCTCCTCGTGCCGTCAGCCAACTCCACGCAGTGAGACTCAGCCTGGAATCCGTCATCGAATACCTTGAACTTGGCCAGGTCGGTGATTATATGCGCAGTCGCCCCCCGGTGTCCACCATCGGGCCCCTCGTCTTAACACCGCGTCCTGGATCGCCTTCCCTCGTCAGAAACGCATGTGTGTTGTTGTCATGACAACTCACTTGCACAGACACGCCTCGCGCATCGTTCTGCTCCGGTCTCCGTCTGCAGGTCGCCCCTTGATGTGTGGAGCTTTTACAGTGGTGACACCACAGCTTGCGTCGACAGGTCCTTCTCATATGGCCACTTTGGCCACATTTGTAGCATATAATGTCTGTACGCTGTGGGCTCTGAATGCGTGCGCTTTGGGCATTCTGTGCACCCCGGTCAGACAGGGCTTGGGCTCGCATAACATTGTCATCCGACGTGGTAACGCGCATTTTCTCAGTGTCCTCAAAACTCCTGAGCTTAGTCTTAAACTCAGAAAACAGTATAGTCTCATCACTCTGTGTGACATGTATCGCAAAGGGTTTAAATGCCTCGGGCAGTCCTTTTAATACCATAGCCAAGAGTAGGCTATCACTCAAAGTCTCATTTGCGGTTCTCAGTGCAGTTATTGCCCTTTCTGCCTGAATAATATAGTCGTCACTGTTTCACTGCTAGACTTTTGCAGTGTAGTCAGCTCCGTATAGAGACTGATAATCCTCTGCTTCCCTGAACCCGCATAATAATTGCGCAATATTCCGATGGCTTTCCGTCCATCATCAGACGCTTCTCGCATTACCAGCGATAAACTCTTATCGTCCAGAAACTGGATGAGCTCTGCGTATATCAATGCGTTTTTCTCATCATCTTCTCTCAACTCGTCAGCAGACGCCTCGTCAGGAAGATCCGTTTCGAGAGTGTCTTTTAGTCTCTGTAGCCGGAGATGGCCCATGAACTTAGTCTCCCACAGTTTATACCTTTGTTCATCTCCGTCAAACGCTAGACGAGACCAATGCAAACTCCTTTCCGATTGTCTGGTCGTCATGATTCTAGCGCTCTGGGCCCATAACCTGTTGAATGTCGGCTATTGCGTATTGGCTAGACATCATAACACAGACTATACAGTATGTAGAAAGAAGGAATAAAAAACGCTGACAAACAGGATCCGTGTATCAAGGAAGCAACAATTTTATTTGTGAAGGTCGCTCTTAATATACACACACTCAGCTGGTGTTAATGAGTCCATCACTCAGCTGGTGTCAATGAGTCAATCATTCTCATGGATGACGGGAGAGCACACTCATGATTGTCAACACTTATGAATATCAAGTATAGTGATTAGGTTATGCCAAGACGAAGAGGACGTTCGCAGATGGACTGAAGATGAAAGTTGTTGCATGTTAGAAAGTTCAGTCAGGCTAGCCATGTCCGCTAGTAGCTTAGCTAAAGGCAGGGACAGCTAACTAGCATTAGCTAACCTAGCTAGCTAGTTAGCTTTAGCTACGTAACGTTATCGAGTGCTAACGTGTGGTTCAGTCGGGCTAGCCATGTCGGCTTAGCTATAGGCAGGGACAGCTAACTAGCGTTAGCTACGTTATCGAGTGCTAACATGTGGCAGATAAACTAGGAACAGACTCCCAAGTTCATCCCAACGGGGAGGACAATATGGACTGGTGAACTTTGTCAACTCCACGTTTGTCTCCTTCCTCTTGGACGACGTTTGGTGAGTTTTTAATGCAATCTATTCTGTTCCCGCCGTGGAGATCTCTCTCTCTCTCTCTCTCTCTCTCTCTCTCTCTCTCTCTCTCTCTCTCTCTCTCTCTCTCTCTCTCTCTCTCTCTCTCTCTCACTCTCACTCTCACTCTCACTCTCACTCTCACTCACTCTCACTCACTCTCACTCTCACTCTCTCTCACTCTCTCTCTGGGGTAACTGTATCCAGTCTGAACTGAGCCCAGGGAGCAACAACTGTTCTCTGATCACACTGATTGCTGCTGTGTGTGTGCATGTGGGGGGGGGGGGGGGGGGGACAATATGGACTGGTGAACTTTGTCAACTCCACGGTTGTCTCCTTCCTCTTGGAAGTTTGGTGAGTTTTTAATGCAATCTATTCTGTTCCCGCCGTGGATCTCTCTCTCTCTCTCTCTCTCTCTCTCTCTCTCTGCATGTCGTGCTTGAAAAATGTACTTGGATTTAAGCTTGTTTATCAGGTTCCAGGGGTGTTTTATGCATTTTCCTGTTACTGCCAGGTATATGACTGTACAGGTGCATTGCCACTAAGCCTCGGGCAGCGCTATTATTTAAGAATACGTTGACTATATCATATGCCCAGCCTCGGGCAGTGCTATTATTTAAGAATATGTTGACTGTATGCCCAGCCTCGGGCAGTACTATTATTTAAGAATACGTTGACGGTATGCAACAACAAAAAAAAGTATTACAAAAAAAGATTATATACTTTTTTTTTTTTTTTTTTTCTTTAGGGGGGGGGGGGCTCACGATTAAATCTCGCACAGGGCCTCGCATTTCTCCCAGACGGCACTGTCTAGGAACATCTAGGGACCTGGGGGTATGTATTTCCAGTGTCAGAAATATTGTCTGTTACTAGGCTTGAGTAAATTGTGATGAGACAAAGGAGAATATATATTATGCATCTTTGATCAAAAATTGATACAGGTAAGAGAAAATGCTCACTGAGCTCATTCACCACCTTATTGAGATCATGTGTACAAAAGATCTAAGCAAATGAACTGCGGGAAGATGATTAAACAGAAGGATTTGTAGATACAGTCATTAATGATAATCGATTTTAATTATAAATTCATATTTGACGTTGAACTTGACCTTGACCTTATTATGGCCAAATCATACATCTATGGATAGGGAAAATGCTCCTCTTTCCAATGGCAGGGTTGGATCTGGATTTAGTCATTTCCTTGCGGTTTTTACGATAATTAGCATTTTTCCGATACATTTGTATTTCCGATAAATCGTATAAAAAATCGGTAAAAATGAAAATATAAACGTTGACTACTGTTTTTGATAGGGTTATGGTATTTACTCTTGGCTACAAAAAAAATATTTAAAAACATTGACCTCTTAACATCCAAGGGCCCACATGTGGACGATTCTTTGCCGACCTCTAGTGGCTCGGGTGGCATTTATTTTAATACAATATGAAGATAGAATTAAAGCCCTATTTGTTGCCTGTCGATTGCCCTTCCAGGTGATAAAATCCGCTCAGCGGTTCTCGAGTTACATGCCGATATGTGAGGCGTGCCCAAAGTACGCAAAAGTACACATTACCACCCCTGACTCCCGGGGCTCTAGCTCCGTCAATCATTTGGCGATCTCGAAAAGCTTTGCACAGGGTTGTAGCCAATGAGTGTGGCTTTCCAATGATACCCCATGATATGATAATTGGGGATCTAATACGGTCTCTATTGATCGAATTATGATAAAGAAAAACAGGGTCCACCTATAGGGGGACCTTAAAACATGATGTTGACTAGAACTGAACCCAGGCTCTATTTAAACATGATGTTGACTAGTACTGAACCCAGGCTCTATTTAAACATTATGATGTTAACTAGTTCTGAACCCAGGCTCTATTTAAAGGGGACCTGCATTGCTATTCCTAGCACTATTTGGGCAACTTTACACAATTCCTGTGAGTCTATTGAAGACATCTGTAAGGTTTTGTAAGGTTTTTTTTCAAAAAATTCATTGTTTTATATTTCTAATCAAGTACTCAAAACCATCATTTTTCAGCCTCAGGATTCAGGCTGTTATGGCCTGGCTCCGCCCATAAGCACTTTGAGTGACAGTCAGCCACACAGTCTGCGACTGGTAGACAGAGAGAGATAGAGAGAGAGAGAGAGGGGGGGTGGGAGAGAGAGAGAGAGAGAGAGAGAGAGAGAGAGAGAGAGAGAGAGAGAGAGAGAGAGAGAGAGAGAGAGAGAGAGAGAGAGAGAGAGAGAGAGAGAGAGAGAGAGCGTCCCGGACTCAGCGGGACTGAGAATGAAACATGCAGACGCGGGCCCTCTCCTCTCTCCCTCCTTCCCTCTCTCTCTCTCCCTCTCAGCGGGACTGAGAATGAAACACGCAGACGCGGGCTCTCTCTCTCTCTCTCACAGCGGGACTGAGAATGAAACATGCAGACGCGGGCTCTCTCCCTCCCTCCCTCTCTCTCTCTCTCTCTCTCTCCCTCTCTCTCTCTGTCTCTCCCTCTCTCTCCCTCTCTCTCTCCCTCTCTATCTCTCTCTCTCTCTCTCCCTCGCAGAGTGCATGCAGAGGTGTCGGGTTTCACTCTGCCTCACAGTATGAGGAAGTGGTTTCCACTCGCTGTGTAGTCTAGGTAGATTGTGGGCGGGCGTTAGCTCCAACCACAGAGCCAATAGCATCACTGTCCGCTTACCCAGGCCCTGCTGACGTCAACATATGCCTCAAATCAGGATGACCTAATTAAATCTAGCAGGAAATGGTCTGAGCTGAATGAGAGCAATCCGCCAATATGATGTTGACTAGTATGTTGACTGGCCAATTCGTTTACCTTGACCAAAGTGTCAGTTGAGAAAGTAGCAGAAATGTTGGCCAAGCTTATAATATAGCAAAGGCCACTGGCCGGACAACATTTATGCAAAGTTTTTAAGAGATGGGGCGCAGGAAATAGCTCCCTGTGTCACACATCTTAATAACTACTTAACCTGTTAACGTTCGGCGGCCAATATATGGGCCATCACGCGTGCCCTTCGCAGGCACTTTGCCCTGTCTTATGGGCCTGGCGCTGTATTTTTGCCAATCAACCTACACATCGTTGGAAATCTAAAAGGGCCGCCATTCGATTGACACCCTACTCAACCTATTACATGCTTCCAATCTCGGGTTACAAGGCCGAACAACCAACGAGCGTTGGTTTCGGACAAGTGACCACGTCCTGTTTCGGCTGGTCCTGAACGGAACTGTCACCTCTGACGATGAAATTATTGAAGTTTTTTGTAGCCAATGAAATTCTGGAGCTAATGCTATCTTAAGCGAGGGCTGTTCCCTACAGTAAAAGGGTAGAAGAAGACCAAATTAATTATTGGGGGGTGGTGGGCCGACGCCCTTCAGGAGCTCAGGCTCAACAAGGTGCACAAAATAATCAATCAATTATGTTCCTAGTATTGAGGCGGCCGGGTGGCGCAGCAAACTAAGCGTCTCTCTACCACCACAGAGACAGTGGGATCGAATCCAGCTGTGGTGCTTCCGGGTTGGCCGACCGTCCATACTAACACAATTGGCAGTGTTAGCGGGTGGGAAACCCGGCGAGGGTGGGTCCTGGTCGTTGTAAACAGCGACTCCTACAGTTCAGTCGGGCGCCTGCACAGCAAGGGGAGGATCTAAGAGGATCCAGTGAGAGTCCGCGCTGCCAGGTTAAAAGAAGTGGGGATTGGCTTCACATGTGTCGGAGGAAGCATGTGATAGTCTCCACCCTCCCAGACCGACGGTAGGGGGTAGAGTGTGCAACGACCAGGAAGGGGATTGGGAATTGGCATAACGACTAACATTGGGATGGGAGAAAAACGGAAAAAATAAAGGAGGAAAAAGAGTAAAAAAATAAAAAGAAATATGTTCCTAGTGTTAACACTAGAACAGCCATGGAGAAAATGCCACTGATTCCCGCCGGGAACGGGTCAGATGACCCGACAGCTTATATGAGAGGTATGAGGAGACAAAAAACAGCGTAAACTATATAATTACCTCTGAATATAAAAATATGAGGTTTACCACAATGAAATGTAGGTTTGAGGTTTTTTTTTGGATGGAAGAGCCACACATTGACGGGCAAAGAGCCACATGCGGCTCATGAGTCACGGGTTGGCCACCCCTGCGCTAGACACTCGCAAAGTGCTGTGACTTTCGTCTGTTCCAACGGCCCATTATGTGGAATAACGTTCTAATTACATTTTCCTGAAGTCATTTTGAAATTTCAGAAACTGTGCCAGATAAAACGGGTACTTTTAGGAAAAGTCATTGAGTGACAGAGCTGGAGCGCGACCGAGTGACGAGGATACATTTATTGAAAATGCCTAGGGCTCATGTGACCCCTTGTCGGCTGTGCTAGTGTTAAGGAATCACACAGCCACAGAACCAGATCTATCTCAGGAAACCTGCATCCTCCAAGGTGTGGAACAAAGATGCTCATTTGCTCACACAGGAGCACAGGAGTAGAATGAGTTGCCTTTTACCATCAAACAGGGCTTGATTGATTGATTGATTGATTGATTTTATTTATGGATCCAAAGACACAACAAATCCAAGGGATGGTATGCAAAAGTGACAAGTAAGTAAGTAAGTAAGTAAGTAAGTAAGTAAGTAAGTAAGTAAGTAAGTAAGTAAGTAAGTAAGTAAGTAAGTAAGTAAGTATTTATAAAGCACCTTTCATACATGTCATGTAGCTCAAAGTGCTGTACACAAATATAGGCATATATAACGATAAAAGCAATAAAGTCACAGTGATCAGTTAAGATCAATGTTTAAAAAAAATTATAATAATAATAGTAACGTAAAAATGAAAATAACGTAAAAACAGTCATTTGCTTACCAGTTTGGAGAACAGGTCCGCACAAACATGTCCGCTCAGTAGCAACCGGAAGTGCACTAAACCAATGCACTTGTATTGTAGGTAGCAATGTTTAGCTCTTATAACGCTAGTGTAGTTACGTTTTTATCAGTGGTCATAGTTGGGTCCATAGTGCTTTACCAAGTCCCATGGATCCATCAGTGGCCGTGTATTGTGTGCGTATGTACCCGTTCCCTCATGTGGTCAGTGGCCAGAGTTTGGGTCCATAGTGCTTTACCAAGTCCCATGGACCCATCAGTGGCCGCGTCTTGTGTGCGTATGTAAACCGTTCCCTCATCTAAAGAGTTGGGTCCACAAGACTTTTCCAAGCCTTACGGATCCATCAGTGGTCGTGTATTGTGTGCGTATGTACCCGTTCCTTCATCTAAAAAGTTGGGTCCACAAGGCTTATCCTAGCCTCATGGATCCATCAGGTTTTTCCAAGCCATAACTATTTGTAAGCTAGACTGTATAGGTACGTTTTTAATTTTCCTTTAAAAATGTGTATAGAGCTGGCGTTTCTGATGTGTGTTGGTAGTGTGTTCCATAGTTTTGGGGCATAGTTGGCAAATGCCATACTTCCTATCCTTTTTTGGTTTCTGGGCGTGTCTAGTAAACCTGTAGTGGATGACCGTAGCATTCTTGAGGGCAGATAACTAACTAGGGAATTTGCTATGTATTTTGGGCCTTGCTCATTAAGAGCTTTATATGTTAGGAAAAGGACCTTAAAATCAATTCTATGAGTTATTGGAAGCCAGTGCAGAGTGGCCAGGACTGGAGTGATATGTTCTCTTCTCCTTGTATGAGTTAGTAATCGAGCTGCAGAGTTTTGGATAAGCTGAAGCTTCCCAATGGTTGCTTTGGGAAGACCAGTGAACAGTGCATTACAATAGTCAAGCCGACTTGATACAAAAGCATGAATACGTTTCTCTGCATCCTTTTTATTTACGAAAGGTCTTACTTTCGCTATGTTTCTTAAGTGGAAGAATGACGTTTTCATGGCCTTATTTATATGAGACTTAAAGGTCAGGTCTGAGTCCAAGATGACACCTAGGCTTGTAACCTCAGTCTTTACATAGGATGACAGACTCCCCAGGTTTTTACACAGCACTTCCCTTTTCGCTTTTGGGCCGATCAATAGGATTTCGGTCTTGCTTTCATTTAATTTTAGGAAGTTATTGTTCATCCACTTGTTTATTGCTAACAGACAATTTGTAATGGACTGTATGGCTGTAGTGTTATTTGGTTCTGCGGAGATATATAGTTGTGTATCATCAGCATAACTATGGAAGCATACATTGTGGTCTCGAATGATGTCCCGAGGGCAGCATATATAGTGAGAAGAGTAATGGACCAAGGCAGCTTCCTTGTGCGACTCCAAAATTGCTGTCATGTTCCTCGAGATACATTGTCTCCAAGCTTAACATAGAACCTTCTCCCCTTAATGTATGTTATGAGCCAATTTAGTACATGATCGGAAAAGCCAACCAGTCTTTCAAGACGACTGATCAAGATATTATGGTCAATCGTATCGAACGCTGCACTAAGGTCCAATAGGACAAGAATTGAGACTTTGCCAGCATCGGAGTTTAGCCTGAGGTCGCTAACTATTTTGGTAAGGGCAGTTTCAGTGCTGTGATTTGTTCTGAAACCTGATTGTAATTCCTCCATGATGTTATTATCTTTGAGAAAGGAGTTTATTTGTACTGAGACTATCTTTTCTAATATCTTGCTGATAAATGGAAGGTTCGATATTGGCCTATAGCTTTTTAGTTCGTTTACATCTAAGTTTGTTTTCTTTAGTAGTGGTTTTACTACAGCCGTTTTAAATGCATCTGGAAAAGTGCCTGTTTGAAGAGACATATTTATGATTTCAAGGACATGATTTGAGACACTATCGAACACCCGCTTGAGAAATGCTGTTGGTATAGGATCGAGGCAGGAGGTGGCGGAATTACACTCAGAGACAATCTTACAGAGGTCAGGTAATGTAATACATGTGAATTCCCCCATAGTTATCTCAGGTGGGTTTTCACTCACAGCCAGATCTATATCAGCGGTAATGCTTGCTCTAATCAATGATATTTTTCCATTAAAGAAAACTGCGAACTCTTCACATTTTGTGGCTGATTGCTGCGGTATATGGGGGGGTGGTATGTTAATCAGCCGGTCGATGGTGGAAAAAAGTACCTGGAGTTACCCATATTTTCTGAGATCATTTTGGAAAAATATTCCTTTCTCGCAAGTTGTATTGCCTTATTGTATGCGCCCATGGCGTCTTTGTATAAATTAAAGTGAGCTGTGAGTTTGAATTTCCTCCATTTTCGCTCGGCTATCCTACATTTTCTCTTATTATCTTTAACATTGGTTTTATTTAACCATGGAGAGATTCTATCAGTTTTTACCTTTTAACCTTCAGAGGGGCAACAGTATCTAACACTGTTGACAAGGTGCTGTGGAAGTTTTGCACTTTCTGATTTAAGGAGGATTCACTGCATTGGTCATATGATTTCATCATACTAGAGAATTTTGCTTCAGCTCTAGCGTCCAGAAGCCTTCTGTGAACTAGGAATTCGCTTCTGGTCTTATGTAATATTAGGCTTGTACCATAGAACACACAATAATGGTCAGAAATTGGAATTTGTTTTACTGATACATTCTCAATGTTTAGCCCTGTTGTTATTAGTAGGTCCAGAGTGTTGCCATGTTGGTGGGTGGCCTCGTGAACATGTTGCATCAGTCCAAAACTGTCCAGTAGGTTCAGAAACTCACAACCCCTGGGGTCATCCTTTTTGTTGATATGAATGTTTAGATCTCCATTAAGAATGATTCTATCATACCTGGTAATGCAGATCGATATAAGTTCTGAAAATTCCTGTATGAAGAGTGGCGAGTACCTTGGTGGTCGATACAATGTCACACATATTACTGGCATTTCTATTTTCAATACAATAGCAAGGTATTCAAATGATAAAAATGTTCCCAGGTCAATATCATTGCACACAAATTGAGTGGAGATGATTGCTGCTATTCCGCCTCCCCTCCCACT
The DNA here is from genome assembly GCF_963971535.1 of Notolepis coatsorum. Taxonomy (NCBI): domain Eukaryota; kingdom Metazoa; phylum Chordata; class Actinopteri; order Aulopiformes; family Paralepididae; genus Notolepis; species Notolepis coatsorum. The sequence goes on along the minus strand of NC_140173.1, from coordinate 40,899,872 downwards.
CTGTCTGTTTGATTGATAGAATTTAAAATTGGAAGGGCAGGTCTCAATCAGTGTTGCTACACCAGTGATATTGTCTAACCATGTCTCTACTAAAAACATACAATGTACACCATGTTTTACTATGAGTTCATTTATCAGAAATGATTTTTGTTTCAGCGCTCTAACGTTGAACAGTGCTAGTTTTAGCTGTACGGGTTCTGTAGTGGGGTGTGAGATAGTCTGTGGTTGAACACTGATATTGATAAGGTTAGATTTACATATGGGACGTGATAATGAGTAATTGATTAGTCTTTTGGTGATCAGAATCGGGATGACACTCAACGTGTTTTTTTGTAGCTTAGGCTGCTTCTGTATATAGTCTACAGAGCTAGATATGGTTGGTTGTCAGGCCAGTGATGCTATACTTTGTATGACGTTATGTATTAGCACATTTACCCCTGATATGTTTGGATGGATGCCATCGGGTCTGTAATGGTCTTTCCTGGACCAGAGCAGATCAAAGTTATTTATATAGCAAAGTCCTATAGTAGTACAGTAGGTCTGTAGCCATTTGTGCAACCAGAAGAGACGGCTAAATCGCTCAGATCCACGACCTATGGATGGAATGGGGCCAGACACAATGCATATTTTACCCAGGCTTTCAATAGTGAGTATTAGTGATTCAAAGTCAGATTGGAGTTTAACGGATTGTCTATCCATTACGTCATTTGCTCCGATATGAATGATAACGGTGTGGGCAGACGGATATCTGTCGATGATTTCGGGAGTACACTCAAGTAAGTCAGTAACTTTTAAACCGGAAAAACAATACGTAATGCCGTGTGGTATTTGCAAAAACCTGGTGATGGAATCTCCGATGAGTAGGATCTCTGGTTGTTCATGGATGCATTCCCCGTCGTAGATGGCCAGGTTTCTATGGTGAAAAGCCGCAGGAGTAGCGTCTACATTGTTGGCGGGGTTTGATGGTTGGTCGGGCAGCAGCGCCGTGTGGAGGGGCTCGTTCACAGCGGCATTTCCATCGATGACACTCGCCGTTTGAATGATCATACTGGCATGGGCTGCAGAGCACCGCAGACGAGGACGTTTAAACTTTGGGGAGTCGGACCCATCGCGTGAGTCTGGGGAGTTTGGCGATGCGAGAGCAAACAGGGCAGAGCGCTTTCTGCTCTGGGTTACAGATATATTTCCATGGTTGAGTTGTGAGCTGGAGAGGGCCGCCGTCTGGTAGCTTCGCTTGGAGCCTGGCTAGTACTAGGCTAGTAGCTAGCATCGGATAGTCTTTGAGCAAAGCTACATTACTAGCAGCAAGAGACGGAAACGAGGGAGAGCCTAGGAGGCTGGGATCATTACAAAGAGGATTGAATCGGTTTGATAGTTGAGGTGAATCAACGGGATCATATAGAGGAAGGGACAGCTTCCTTCGGCCCCTCACCACTGTCGCCCAGGAGGGACTACTGGTGCAGCCTGCGTCCGCTTTTTCATGCTAGCCAGCCTGGACATGAGCTCCGTTTGACGCTTGAGAAGATCCATTACTAGTATCTCGATGGTCTTCAGTTCCGTTCGCATTTCTGCGACATCTGATGTTGGAGCCATTTCCTCGGGGGAGTTTAGCACTGTGAGTACTGTAGCGTGTAGCTGTAGCTATGGCAACAACAAGCTCCGATAGCTTTAGGTCACGTCCAGTAAAAAGTCACATAAAACCAATAAATCCAACAGCATAAACGATAAGAGCAAAAGTCACAGTGATCAGTTAAGATCACTGGTTAAAAAATGGTAGAAAGAAAGAAAACAGTCTAAAGTTTGAAAGTTTGGGAGGTCCGCAAAAACACGTCCGTTCAGTAGCAACCGGAAGTGTAGTGGATCCAACCAACTAACACACAGGAATGCAGCACTTATTTCCAGCATGATCCCCAATGTTCTGACCAAAGGACATATACAAATAACATAAAACAACACATAAAGCAAAAGTCCAATACAACAAATCCATATTCTACATATTTAAAAACAAGTCAATATCATCCTGACCAAATACCATAAAATAGTGCATTTCATTATACCATCATTAGAACAATACAAGTATGACCTGACAGCTATCCGGCCACTTTACCCCAGAGATATGAGCGAACTAGGGATGTCCCAATCACGTTTTTTTGCTCCAGATCAGATCCCGATCATGTGATTTTGAGTATCTACCGATACCGATATTTCCCGATCCGATCAAAACAAAGAAATATATATATATATATATATATATATATTATTTTTTTGCTTTTTTAATTTTTTATTCAACAAACATGACCATGTTCACGTCTTAAACTCATACTGGGGCCTTAGTTTTGGTTTTAAATTGCATATCATCATTCATTTATTTATTGTCACACAGAACAGAAGAATTTTGCCAAAACAAACCAATAGTATCCAGCTGCAGAACGGCAGACCAGCCACACTTTCAGACCCAAACGCATTTCCTTTGATTTAATTATACATAAAATAATCTATGAAGTTAACTTTTCACCTGGATAACGTCAACATTCAGGGTGACTGTAATGTGAGAAATTGGGATAAAAAAATTTAAAAAAAAAAAATTTAATTTGAGTCTGAGAGTGTGGCTGGTCTGCCGTTCTGCAGCTGGATACTATTGGTTTGTTTTGGCAAAATTATTCTGCTCTGTGTGACAATAAATAAATGAATGATGATATGCAATTTATGCCAAA